>NC_134484.1:71934589-72013469 GCF_040206685.1 Ascaphus truei
AGGGCGTGCCCGGAGTGTGGTAATGCGTTGCCGGGCCTGTTGAGAAAGGATTAATGTATACTTGCAATGTCCAGGATGCCTGAGTTTGGATAGTAATGTCCGTGTGACAGAGTTCAGGGGTTATAGAGAGCAGCGTGGTGATGTCCGTAAGCCAGTGTTCAAGGATTGGAGTAGGCAGCGTTGTAGTATCCGAATGCAGGGTTCAAGGGCAGGAGAAAGCAGAGTAATCCAATTCAAAGCAGAGTTCAAGCCAGGGAGATCCAAAGGTAAGCAGGGACAGGAACCAGCGCTGAAAGAGACAGGAGAGCCAAGCATAGAGACAGAACACACAGGGGTCACAAGAAGCTATGCAGAGCAATGAGCTAGAGGACAGACAGGGATTATAAAGGAGGGAGCACCAATGGGAGAGGAAGGAGGAGCAGAGGGTTGAGTGAGAGGTTGCAGGGATAGGTCAGAAGGAGCAAGGGAGGAGACAGATGAATCACACAGGGATATGCTTGTACGCTATGGGAGGCGGAGCCAGGGCTCTGGGAAGGCCTATACCTGGAGCGTGTGCGTGCGCCTTCTGTAAGGGTTGGATGCGCGCGCACAGTGTGTGCCAGGGAGCGCGAGGAGCATCGCGCCGCGGGAGCACTCGCCAGGGAAGGCGAGAGAGCAGGAGAAGCGACCGAAGGAGGTAATGTGGCAGGTGAGGGAATAGGGAGACGCCGCAAGCTGTGAGTGCCGCAGAGGGGATTGGGTGCCTGGAGAAGTGTGCGCACCTCGCGGGGAACGCGCGTGGCAGCTGGACGCGCGTCTGGGCATGCCGCAGAGGAACGGGTGCGGGAGGAAGAATGGACAGATGGGCGAGGAGGCGAGGGAGGAAGGTCAGAAGCAGAGGGAGCAGGGGTGACGGGGAGAGATTGGGAAGCACGAAGCCCCTGAACCGTCACACTTTGCTATTTCTTTCGGAGCATCTTTTGGTTTTTTAAATTTGCCGCTGATGTTCTGGCGCTAAGAATCTGATGACCGGATTGGCTGAAGGATTCTTATAGTATTTCTGAGTTCATTCGTGAAATACTGCAGCCAATCCCAGCGTGGGAACTTTCCTGCCAACCAATCAGAGCGATGCCAGTCTTCTGAAGCCAGGCAAGCGGATCGTCAGAATCAGGCTAGGGCATGCGCAAGATTGCCATCTCTGCCACTTGGTATGCAGAAGCCACCCATTGGTTTAGGCTCCTCACAGTCTGCTAGTGCAAATGGTAGTCCCGAGGACTTCCATTCATCCCAGGATGTGGGTACTTAACCTCCTGCCCAAATGTAAAGGTGGCTTAACCTCCTGCACAAATGTTCTTCACACCTGGCAACCTCTGGTGGCTTTTATGTCCGATGTCTGGGTAGACGTGCTGGTGCCAAGCTGGTAGCTCAGTGACTCACTCAGAACATAGGTTCAGAAAGACCCAGCTCATTATACTGTGCACAAGCATATATGTTTTAAAACACACTGTTTAATAAAAATACACTTAGGATATTTTCCAAAGTCTTTCCGGTATGGGGAATAGAAAAAAAAGTTCAGGGACACCTCACATCCCTATACCCCATTTACCTTTCTGGTCTGTGCTGAAGCAGGGAATCCTAGCGGTGAGTCGCGCAAGCATTTTCAAGAGGAGATTTTGCCGGAGCCATGTGCCTATATGTATCCAGGAATCCAACCTGATTCCCGGGTACATTTTTGGGGTATCCAGCAACTTTGGACCCCGACTAGCTAGGCACGTTCTGACGACACTTTCTCTGTAAAACCCCCCTTGAAACTCATAGCCTAACAATCTCTGCTTGCTGGCACTCCTGGAAAGGTAAAAACACATACATTCTTTATTGTCGCATAATTTTACAACAAGCATGTACAATCACTAGGCTCAAGAGCTGACACTCCCGAACCCTAATACATGGATCAGAGGTAACCAAACTAGCTTAACCTTTATTGTGAGCCTGCTTACCCCCTCACCTTCACAGGCCTAACGGCATACCTGAAGCCAGGGCCCACTGGGGATTTCCTATTCTCTTTCTGTCTTCTAGTGAGAATGGAAAGTTATGTAAAATTGCAATGATGTAGTTAACAACTGGAACTTCCGGTGTCGTGAATGACATCACCAAAATGGCAGCATGGCAAACTCCTGTTATCCTTTGAACAAATGTTCATAACTTCAATATGCTTTTAAAATATAACAAACAATGTTTTATTTAATTAACAGGAAGAGTACTTTCTTATAGAGGGTACTGTCTGTGGTTCACATGTTAAGCGCTACAAGATACGGACAGTGTACAGCACTCAAGTGAGCAGCCAAGGGCAGATAAATAGCAAAAGAGACTGCATTCTGTAAAAATGGTGTAAAATAACTCATTAAATATTTAATTAGCATTTTTTTGGTCACTAATCTAAACTGGGGGTCCCGCGGTGGTCTCCCGTTTTACACTTACAAAATACCTCCCAATAAATTCTACCATACACAGAAATTAACTGCAGAAACCCATCACTTACTCGGCTCATTTTCCAGCCTGTTGCAAAATCTCAGACCCTGTTTGATCCTTGACTTTCTTTTATATTAGGCATAACCTTATGTCTATCCAAAAGCATTTTTTTTAATGCCCTAATGCATTAGCCTCTATGACCTCTGCTGGGAGACTATTCCACAAATCCACCACCCTTTCAGTGAAAAAAATACTTCCTCCCCTTTAAAGCACTTCTCTTTGTCTGAAACATGCTTCTCTCCTGCACATTGCTGAAACTCTTTTTTATATTTGACATTTTCAATCATATCACCCTTTGCCTTCTTTCCTCCAAGATGTACATATTGAGACATTTAGTCTTTCCTCATCCGTTTTGTGATATATAGTATACATAGTTACATAGTAGATGAGGTTAAAAAAAAAGACATATGTCCATTAAATTCAATTGATGCTAAATTTAGATCACAGATACTTATCCTATATTTGTATTTCCAGTATTTTGATCCAGAGGACGGCAAACAGATAACCCCATTGAAACATTATCCAATGATGTCTCATAAGGGGAAAAATACATTTCTTCCCGATTCCAAATAATGGCAGATTACTCCCTGGATCAACATCCTTCCCATGTTTACTTATTTGATATGTAACAGGTTTTCCCCCACCCAATCGCATATAGAGGGCATGTGAGGGGGAACCTATATGTTACCAGGTGTGGTGCGTATACCTGCAGGTTCACAGGAGGCCTGAGCCTCCGCTGATGGGAACCTGGGGTGCTTCTCTGGAACGTTCTCTCGTCGATCAGCGCCTCCACCTATGTGGGATTCTAGGAGTGTAGAATGTACCCCACACAGGATCCACATATAGTAACCACATACACAGGAGTATAAGTATAACAGTTTACTATATGCAGAATCAAACCATAGACACACATCAACAATAATAACTGTGTCACCCTGTAACACTACTACTCACTACTATTATCTTATTACTTTATACATCCCCAATGTCAGGTTGGCTACTTAAGAGTACGTACCCCACTCCCACCACCTTGTACCCGCACACCATGTCCACAGTATACCCTCCAGTCCCGTGGGAAGCGCTGCCATTATGTGTGAGTACTCTATTGGTGCACTTATATAACGATACCTGCCCAGTGCAACGGCACTTGGGCTTCAAAAGATCTTCAAAAAGGATCCGCCGATCTCCTGCGCGACGTCCTGGTTTCACCAGCGCGGTAATCCGTTAGGTGCGATCCCACCCTGGAGATAGTCCTGCTCTCTCTGTAGAGTAGGCTTGATCCCAAGCCTCTTCGTGGGAAGCGCAGCTTCCTCTGTGTCCTCACTGACAATATATCTCACTAAGGGGGCAGGGTCCCTAACCTAGGGCCTGTCCCTGCAGTACAACAAGCTGTAAGGTGTCTCAGGACCTAACTGGTGCCTAGGGGGTTGCTGGCCTAATGCAGTGGGTCACAGACCCCTGCACTCACCTCCTACCCCTAGCTCTTCCTGGTCCTGACTGCTAGCGTGGGCTCAGCGCGCGAAATGTATCAATCCCCTGAGCAGGGGATTTGGGCAACCCCATTGGCTCCCTGGTGCCACTTAACCTAGCCCCTGTGCACCCTGGGGGCTGTAGTCTTCTTGGGAGCTATTCTCCCATTGGCCGCCTTGCGCGCACCTCTAATGCGCATGCGCAAAGCTCCGCAATGTCCGCCGGCTGCATGGACTTACTGCGCATATGTGAGCAAGGGGAAGATGGTGGCCTCCCTCTGTAGAAGCCACCGGGAGTCCCCGGTGACGCAATACCGCCCGGCACCCGCACGCCCCCCCCTCCAGAACATGGGCAGGTGCGCGCACTCGCGCCCAATCCCTACATTCCCACGCGACTGGCCGCATCCCTCCCGGTCGCCGTGGAGGTAAGCGCAGTGAGGAAGGGCACAACACACCCAGAGGGGAGCTGGCTACATCCTCCCCCTGGTAAAAACCCCAACGATCCCGCTTGGGCCGATACAACTTATACAACTATATGCATGAGTTATATAATAAAAATGCTCATGGTGAATGCTATTGTAAAGAGAAGCGACATTGAGTGTGACCCAGATGTAGGAGGGGTGCCAAGTAAAGGAAGATAACAGTGATAAAAGGTGCTTGGTGTCTATAAGATGTGAAGGTAACTGTGATACTAGGGGCTGAAGGAAGTGATCTATATACTGGGAAAGGGGTTGACCCAATGAACCTATACTAGAAATAATGGGCCTACCCGGGGGTGCAATAAGTGTTTTGTGAATTTTGGGAAGGTGATGAAATATAGGAGTGATACGATCTGAAGTGGTGAGGAAGTCTCGTTCAGAAGGTGTAAGAACTTGTAAGATCTCACCTTCAGCCATCAAATCGCTGTATTCCCTCAGGAATTGTGGGGTAGGGTCTCTCTCGAGGATTTGGTATGCCTCTGGATCTGCAAGTTGCCTTCGAGCCTCCAACACATAGTACTCTCTATCAAGAACAACGATGGCACCTCCTTTGTCCGCTTTCCTAATCAAAATATGAAAGAGATTTAAGAGCTAACCTCTGCTCCAAAGTCAAATTGTCTCGGTGGAATCCCATTGCTCTAGTTCCCATGTCTCCAATCCCTTGTGCAAGAAGTGACAGATCTCTCTCAACTGATTTCTGAAAGGTATCTATAAATTGACCCTTCATATATACAGGAAAAAACATGGACTTTTTCTTAAGGCCTGAATCAATAGTTCCCAAGAAATCCATAGCATGTTCTATGGTATTATTCTCATTGAAGAGATCTGTCAAGTGTTGTTGGTGGCATAGATCTTGAAAACCTAAGGAAATGGAGACAGCAGTGTTAACATCATATACAGGTACAGCGATATTTATTAGCTGATGATCACTCTCATGCCCAGCTGTGGATGCAAAGAATGTTCAAAGGACCCGGTTTATATTTCAGAGAAAACTGATAATTGTTCAAGGCGGCCAACCATCTGTGACCGGTCGCGTCTAATTTAACAGAAGTCGTAATGTACGTGAGGGGATTATTATCTGTCCTTGCCTCGAAAGTGACCCCATAGAGGTAATCATGGCGTTTGTCCACGATTGCCCATTTGAATCTAAAGTTTACCACTAAATATGATAGGAAAAATATTGAATTTCTTGATCTTGAAATTTATATTGAACAGGGGACTATGAAGACAAAAAAATTCTTCAAAAAAGTAGATGGAAATAATTATATACATAAAAAGAGCTGCCACCACCCTAAATGGGTATCAAATATCCCTTTTGGTCAGTTAAGATGCATTAGAAGAAATTGTACAGATAAAGAAATATATAAAAATCTATCTGAAATCTTGATCAATAAATTCAAAGAAAAATCCTTTGACCCATTAGTTATTGAAAGAGCAATTGAAAGAACAGATAAGCTTAATAGACAAGATCTAATATTTCCTAAGAAATCAATACAAAATGATACATCAAAGAATTTCCAAACCACATTTATTACACAATATAATAGTGAAGCAAGTAAAATTACTAAAATATTAAATAAACATTGGCATATACTCAAAAATGACCCAGTGCTAGCAAATGATATTCCAGACAGAGCAAAAGTTATCTTTAGAAAAGCCAATAATTTAAAAAGTTCAATAGCTCCAAGTACTTTTAAAGTTTTAGATAAAGCAAAAGACTCTAATTGGTTAAAAAGTCCAAAAGGATTTTATACATGTGGAAACTGTAAAGTCTGTCTATTAGGGTCACAAAGTCAACTGACCTTTTCCTCTTGTTCCACAGGTGAGAACTTCAGAATGACAAATTTCATAAAATGCAACGTCAATGTGACATCATCAGCCAGTACCCGGAAGTATACCAGTTGTCTCCCCGTGAGAAGAGCTGTGTTCCCTAGTGAGTCCACCACAAGAGCTACATGGATCCCATTGACGGATGCCAAGAGAGATCTTGAGAGTGTATGACGCATAGGACACAGAGGTTCCCCGTTCCGGCCGTTCTACAAGTGTGGCAGCCGATTCTGATGGCCCCCACGGTCTAAAGCGTGGTATCCGAGACGGAAGAGATGGGAGCTGGTGATATCACCATTTTTTATGTGCCCATTTGCTTTTATGACACTGTAAGTGGTGTTTGGTGTTTTTACAATGTAACACTTGGTTTCACATTTAATGAGAATAGGGCACATACTATCTAGTCATCTAAGGGGATCCTGGTATATAGCTAATTAGAGATCTGTATTGACCAGTAGGGGCAGACCTACTTAATATAGCTACACTCCTACACAAAAACTCACACCTCTTAGGTAGAGATACCGTTGTTATTGTATTTATCATAATTCACCATCATGATGTGAGGGGAATATAATATAACTATATGTGGTCCATTCGGTACATATTTGATTTCATAAAGAATAGGACAGAGCCAATACCATTGTTTAATCATTTCAATCCAAATTCCAGTACCTTATTATCAAATGCCAAAAACATCTCTGAACATATAGAATGTATATACGAATATATATATTAAATCTCATTCAAAAGATAACAACTACCCACATAGGAATTTAGAGATAATTACTCTAATGTGAACTTTGTAGTACACAAAGAGATAGATTTATCAACTTAACGTTTTTGTTTACATTTCGGTCCGTAATCCTGAGCCTCTGATTGGCTCATTTTCAACTATTCATTTCTATTGGAGAATGACTAGTTACGTCTCCATTACCATGGAGCATAAATACCTACCCAATATACAGTTCACTAGACTCCCCCCCCCTGACGAAGTGAGAGTATCTCGCGAAACATACGTCGAAGTAGGGCGTCGCAGTCAATGACGTCAAAGGAGTAGGACACTAAACCGGGGAAAATACGCTTTGTATACATTGTCTGTTCTCCGACCCTCTGTGGCAGAATAAGGATATGAGATAGCATTCACTACTCTATCTGACGAAGCAGAGAATTCATCTTACATTGACTCTGTTTGTTTATGTCAGTCTGCACAGAGAATCTGATTGGTAACATATGCATACTATGCTAAATGTGATCTTAAACAATCACTGCCGCCTGTGGGCATGCTTTCTGCACCGTTGTGGCAGAGTGATATCAGGCACGGCTTAAGCAATAGATTTGTCTACTATTAGGAGTTTGTGCTTATCATTTGTATCAATATAAATGCTAAGTAGGTTTGAGGGTGCTAATTAAGATAGATATTAGTAGTCCGCTTTCATACAATATAGCCACATACATTTACATAGGTCGCCAGTTCTTGTCTGTTTTATATACCCTAAGTGGGTTAATCCAACACTTAAACAACAGATAAAAATAGTAACAAGTGACCTATACAACATAGGCTACTATATCATAGCGTTATATAATTCTGACATATATGGCATATTGTACAACACTGAGACATTGATGCAATGATTACCAATTTTTCATAGACAATGTTACCTTATATATTAATTTAGACACACTGTCTTTATTAATTAATATAAATACAGCCATTCTCCAGTTATAATAGGGAAAACAGTTTATATGCAACCTAAACCTAACTGGTGTCCAGAGTAGTTATCCTGGGTAAGCATATTGAAAAGCATATCAATGCACAATTGGATAAATCCAACATGCTGAAACAAAAATAATCCCAGAACTTTATTAACTACTCGTACTCCACAACGAGGTTTTTCTATTTGAACTATTCACTGTAAATAATTCACAATGTGTTATATTGAAATTGTTGTAAATTTTTTATATTATTTTTTATTTTAATGAACTGATCTAATAGTCCTATGAGTGCCAAGCAGTCTAATGATCTGCAGGACTACCTGTCTAGTTTATTAGTCCCCACAAGTTAGAGAGTGCATATTTTAGGAGGATCTTTTATGATCCCTCTTGGATCATTTTTGTCTGTTCAATAACTTTACATATACAGTTAAATCTAGCATCTTACTAGGCTTCCCCATTGCAGAGTTTCATTGCTTGCCTACTTTTAAGTAAGTTGAAAAAATGACTCCCAGATCTCTTTCTTCTTAAGTAGTTGACATTATAACTATATTAATCCTTGCATTCTGCCTTTTGATTTCTATAAACTTGGAACTCGTGCTAAGCCCTAATTGCAACAAATATAGATAAGGTGACTGTGCTATCTACAAGCCTATGCTAAAAAAAACTTAAATGCCCAGAAATAACAATATTTAGACTAATTTTCTTTTGGAAATCAGAAAAACTATAGTCTTGAAAAAACAACTTAGATGGCGCTTAGGTGAATTACAATGTTACTGAATCAGTGTGACGGTGCTCGTCTCAAATCAGGAGGCGGACCCGCAGGGCTGAGGTGGGGATGCAAATTAACCGACCACAACCCACGGACAGAGTCCTGTAAGAGTATCCATAGTTGGTAAGGAAGCAGGGGTCAGGGCTGGCGGAAGAGGTGCAAAGTCGAGGAGGCAAGTGGAAGGCAGCGAGGTCGGGGTCACGGTCCGGAGTCAGCAACAGGAATTCAAAACAGGCAAAAGGATAAGGCGTAACTGCAAAGACCGACAGGAGCTGCAAACACACAGAACTTTGCTCTGCGACTCCCTATGGTAACTGCAGCCTTATAAAGCAGGCTGTCAGTACCCAAAATGGCCACTGAGAGCAGAAAGGGCAGGAGAGACAGAAAACCTGGACCGAAGTGAAAAACCGGCATGGATCGAGCTGAATCCTTACAGTATGCCCCTTCCCCCCTTGAGGAGAGACTTCTGGCGATCTAAGACAGTTTGGAATTACATTTACGATGAAACGGCATGGACATCCCTGGACCTGATCCATGAATTTTCCTCGGGTCCATAACCCTTCCAATGAACCAAGTACTGTAGCCCGACACAGGATCTACGGGAATCCAATATTTTGCTTACTTCAAAATCATCCTGGTCATCCACCATGAACGGTTTAGGATGGGGGAGGGTTTGGAGGAGAGAAAGTGTTCTGCACGAACGGCTTGAGGAGGGAGACATGGAACACTGGGGGTATTCTTTTTTTTTTTTATTACTTATATATTTTTTTTTTTATTACTTACATTTTTATTGAGCATTTTCAAACATACAAAATAAGGTAAACACAGCATACTACACAAAAGAAAAGGGGAATACAGTAATACAAATAAACTGGTTGTGGAACAATAGAGAAGAGGGAGATCGGGGAGGGGGGTGTAACGAACGGGGAGTCACGCCGCTCTTGGCGTGCTCCCCACTTACCTGCAGCCCTGCCAGGGCTTCCCGCGTCTCACACGGATCTCTCCTCCAGGACGCCGAGCTCTGTTTCCCCTGTGCGCGTGCGCGCATGTCAATCCTCTTCTGCCTTCGGCTCGGGGCGTGTGCACGCTCACGCATCCACAGGCACGGCCACACGGAGGCGTACCAGCCTCTTAAAGGCACAGTATCTATTTCTAATGCTGCAATCCAATATACCAGTTCTTCTAGGATCTATAACACCTCCTCCAGGAACTCATCTAGACCTATCCCTGCCTCAGCCTGGCCCATTCACACACCCCCACCTTGCTACTCTGCCATTGGACCCTCTTGCCTATATATACCCTGCAGCTTCATTAACTCGTCGGCTGAGCATAGAACCAGTTGTTCTCATCACTCTCTGCCTCCGTAGTCCTGTCTTGTCCTGTCTTGTTTTGTAGTCTTCCTCGTGTACCGAACCGGCTTCCTCTACGACTACCCGCACCTCTGGCATCCCGAACTTGGCATACGGCAATACGACTCTCCGCACCTCTGGCACCCCGAACACGGTAAACGATTACGTCCTTCTCTATAACCCCGGACTTGGCGAACAGCACCCTCTACCATCCGTACCTCTCCTGCCCCGACCCGGACTCCCAGACCACTCTACTCTCAAGACGTGCCCTCGTGGCTGTGGGTGGCGTTATATCCTATCCCACCTAAGCACCGTGGTCCCGCCTCGTTTGTGGTGAGCTCGTCCTGACATTATGCTCAGCCCTACAAACATGGACCCCGCTGAGGTGGAGCGTACTTTAAATTCCCACACGAATCTCTTCACCAGGCTAGAGACTTATCTGGAACAAGCTGATAGGCGAATGGATACATTACAGCAGAGCCTTCATTCCCTTACCGTTCAAGTCCGAGCTCTCAGTCGGGGAACTTCACCCGTGGCCCCCATAGCCTCCGCAACAGCCTTTCCAGCACCTCCGATTGCTTTGGAACCCCGTATTCCTGCTCCCAAACACTATGCTGGGGACCCCCAAGGATGTAGGGGCTTCCTTAACCAATGCCTCATCCAATTTCGACTCTCGCCCTCTCGTTTTGTCTCTTCCGTCTCCAGGGTCGGCTATATCGTGGCTCTTCTCATCGACGAGGCGCTGGCATGGGCTTCTCCCATCTGGGAACAACAAGGTCCTCTCACACAGGACATCGACCTCTTTGTCCATGAGTTCCGAAGAGTCTTCGACACCCCTGCACGGCAATTAACGGCAGCATACTCTCTTCATCACATAACCCAGGCAGATCGTTCCGTCGCCCGGTACGCTGTGGAGTTCCGCACACTTGCTGCTGAGACAGGATGGAACAATGAAGCACTATCTTCAGCGTTTTGGCAAGGCCTGTCCAAAACCCTAAAGGATGAGCTCGCGACGCGGGAACGTCCCACTGACCTAGAGGATTTGATCGATCTGTGCGTTCGGGTGGATCAGTGTCTGCAGGAGCGGAGGACTGAACGTTCTCGTTACCGTCAACGGGTTTCAAGGCCTCTTACCCCATCCGGGGGCGCCCCGGAACCAATGCAGTTGGGAGGTAACAAGCTGTCTTCTGCCGAGAAACAACGTCGGCGCAATGCCGGTCTCTGCATGTATTGTGGCAATTCCGGTCACGTACTACTCCAGTGTCCCCACAAGCCGGGAAACGCCAACTCCCAATGAGATCCCGGAGAGTCTCGTTGGGAATACTGACCCTTTCTCCCATCATCAAAGACGTCCTTCCCACTCGGATACAGTTGCCAGTAACACTGTCTGGAGAAGGGTTTCAGACTCAAGCACGGGCATTTATAGACTCCAGTTCCGCAGGCAATTTCATCGATCAAAGCTTTGCTAGACGGAACAATATTCGAATTATCCGTAGAAGGACGCCAGTAGGTTTGGAGGCCATTGACGGTCGACCCCTACAGCTGGCATTCATCACGCTAGAGACGGTGCCTCTTCTACTACAGGTCGCCGACGTTCATGCGGAGATCATTACCCTCGATGTTATCCACACTCCCTCTGTTGAGCTGATTTTGAGTCTTCCTTGGCTCCAAGTCCATAATCCTCGCATCGACTGGACAGATCGGGAACCCATCCAGTGGGGTGCTCCATGTGCCAAGACATGTACCAGGATTTTCCAGAAGATTGGTGGGTTGTCTACCCTGCCAGAGAGGGTTGACTCCCTACCTTCTGTGTATTTGGAATTCCGCGATGTGTTCGACAAAGCACGTTCCGAGGTTCTACCTCCGCACCGTCCTTTCAACTGCCCGATTGACCTACTACCTGGGGCACCTCTTCCCAGAGGACGATCCTATCCTCTCTCTCTCCCAGAGACTAAAGCCATGAACACTTATATTGCAGAGAATTTAGAGAGGGGTTTCATCCGAAAGTCTTCCTCCCCAGTCGGAGCAGGCTTCTTTTTCGTAAAAAAGAAGGACGGTTCTCTTCGTCCATGCATAGACTACCGGGGTTTGAATAACATCACGCGCAAGAACCGCTACCCGCTGCCCTTGATACCGGAACTCTTCGACCGTCTTCAGGGAGCTACTATCTTTTCAAAACTGGATTTAAGAGGTGCCTACAATTTAGTAAGGATACGTGAGGGGGACGAGTGGAAGACTGCTTTTAACACCCATGACGGCCACTATGAATACCTGGTCATGCCGTTCGGTCTGTGCAACACACACGCAGTCTTTCAGGATTCCGTCAATGAGATTTTTCGGGACATTCTTAATAAATTTCTTATTGTCTACCTAGACGACATCCTAATTTTTTCTAAATCCACTCAAGAACACATCAAACACGTGCAACAGGTGCTGTTACGCCTCCGGGAGAACCATCTCTTTGCGAAATTGGAGAAATGCCAGTTCCATCTCACGTCCGTGGCATTTCTGGGATACGTTATCTCTGACTCCGGCTTCAATATGGATCCAGAAAAACTTAAGGCTATTTTGGACTGGCCCCGTCCGACCACCCTCAAATCCGTGCAACGCTTTCTAGGTTTTGCAAACTATTACTGGCGCTTTATTCGCAATTTTCCTTCTATGGTATCTCACATAACTGCTCTCACCAAAAAGGGTGCAGATCCTTCATCATGGTCTAAAACCGCCATACGGGCATTCAATCTTCAAAAAAAGGCTTTTGTGTCTGCCCCTATCCTCACCAATCCAGATCCTAAACTTCCATTCACCCTGGAGGTAGATGCCTATGACATCGGGGCTGGGGCTGTCCTGTCCCAAAGGACTTCTCCCTTAGCCAGACTACACCCATGTGCCTTCTTTTCGAAGAAATTCTCATCCGCAGAACGGAATTACGATGTCGGGAACCGGGAGCTTTTGGCTATCAAATTGGCATTAGAAGAGTGGAGACACTTCTTAGAGGGCACGGAGACACCCATAACCATACTCACAGACCATAAGAACCATCTCTACTTAGAAGGGGCACGTCGTTTGAGCTCTTGACAGGCCCGCTGGGCACTATTCTTTTCACGGTTCAATTTCCTCATCTCCTTCATTCCTGGCTCCAAAAATCTGAAGGCGGACGCCCTGTCTCGACAGTTCCTTGCAGAGGACAAGTCTGAAGAACAGCTAGAGATGATAATTCCCTCTAGATGTATTCTGTCCGCCAACTCATTTGATATCATGGACAAGATTCAATCCGAGCAATCACAGGCTCCGATGGGGTTCAAGGTTCCGGAGGGAAGACTCTACACGGCACCCCAACACCGCAAGAGGGTTCTCGAGTGGTGCCATTCCTCTAAATCGGCAGGACATCCAGGGATACGGGAAACCAACGACCTTGTTCAACGTACCTTCTGGTGGCCAGAGAGGGCTAAGGATGTGGAGGACTTTGTTAAAGCATGTGGCACATGCGCTCGCAACAAAGTACCCCAGGTCAGACCACCAGGCCTTCTCCTTCCTTTACCCATTCCAGACCGTCCCTGGAACCATATTTGTATGGACTTCATCGTAGAGCTCCCAAGCTCCAAAGGGATGAATACGAATCTTGTGGTAATTGATCGTTTTTCCAAACAGACGCACCTTGTTCCCTTGAGGGGTCTTCCGAATTCCTCCAGGCTTGCGGATGTTTTCATCCAGGAGATTTTTCGTCTTCACGGAGTGCCTTCAACCATCGTCTCTGATCGAGGGTCCCAATTTGTGTCTAGATTTTGGCGAGCTTTTTCCCGAAAATTGGGTATTTCACTACAATTCTCCTCGGGATACCACCCACAGACCAATGGGCAGACAGAGAGGGCCAACCAAAACCTGGAACAATACCTTTGATGTTTTATTACCGATACACAGGATGACTGGGTGGATCTGCTTCCTTGGGCCGAGTTTGCTCTTAACTCCCTTCGCAATGACTCCACTCAAGAATCTCCCTTCTTTATAAATTGTGGCTTTCATCCTTCCCGTTTACCCTTCTCCGCTCTATCCTCAGGAGTACCAGCGGTTGACAAGCGCATCTCCCGGCTGAAAGGCTTATGGAGGAGATTCAGGAGAACTTAAAGGTGGCCACAGGGAGACAGAAACTCCAGGCAGACCGCCTTCGACGCCAGGTCCCGGAGTTCACTCCAGGAGACAGGGTCTGGCTTTCTTCCAAGAATATACGACTAAAGGTTCCTACCATGAAGCTAGCACCCAAGTTCCTCGGTCCCTTTTCCGTGGTCAGGAGGATTAATCCTGTGGCTTATCGTCTGCACCTTCCACCCTCGATGAAGATTCCTTCAGTCTTCCATGTATCTTTGCTTAAACCAGCATTTCAAAGTCCTCGCTTTCTAAGACCACTTCTCCTCCACTTCCTCTTCTGATCCAAGGCCAACAGGAGTACGAGGTCCAGTCTATCCTGGATTCTAGGATTTCCAGAGGAGGAGTACAATACCTGGTTCACTGGAGGGGGTTCGGACCAGAGGAACGTTCATGGATTCCCCACCGGGATATTCACGCACTTCGACTCGTCCAGGCTTTCCATCATAGGAATCCCTCCAAGCCATGTCATGGACGCCCGGAGGTCGCCCCTGAAGGGGGGGGTACTGTAACGAACGGGGAGTGCGTGCTCCCCACTTACCTGCAGCCCTGCCAGGGCTTCCCGCGTCTCACACGGATCTCTCCTCCAGGACGCCGAGCTCCGTTTCCCCTGTGCGTGCGCGCGCCTGTCAGTTCTCTTCTTCTGCTTTCGGCTCGGGGCGTGTGCACGCTCACGCATCCACAGGCACGGCCACACGGAGGCGCGGCCACACGGAGGCGTACCAGCCTCTTAAAGGCACAGTATCTATTTCTAATGCTGCAATCCAATATACCAGTTCTTCTAGGATCTATAACCCCTCCTCCAGGAACTCATCTAAACCTATCCCTGCCTCAGCCTGGCCCATTCACACACCCCCACCTTGCTACTCTGCCATTGGACCCTCTTGCCTATATATACCCTGCAGCTTAATTAACTCGTCGGCTGAGCATAGAACCAGTTGTTCTCATCACTCTCTGCCTCCGTAGTCCTGTCTTGTCCTGTCTTGTTTTGTAGTCTTCCTCGTGTACCGAACCGGCTTCCTCTACGACTATCTGCACCTCTGGCACCCCGAACCCGGCAACGGTAAAACGATTACGTCCCTCTCTCTAACCCCGGACTTGGCGAACAGTACCCTCGACCATCCGAACCTCTCCTGCCCCGACTCGGACTCCCAGACCACTCTACACTCAAGACGCGCCCTCGTGGCTGTGGGTGGCATTTTATCCTATCCCACCTCAGCACCGCGGTCCCGCCTCGTTTGTGGTGAGCTCGTCCTGACAGGGGGGAAGGGGTAGCATTTGTACCAATATCGCACTGTATTCAACAAATTAAATACCACATGTATCACTCTGTTCAAAGTATTCTAGTCTATATATGGGGATATACCTGCATGGCGGAACCAAGGAGCCCAAATATCAGAGAATTGCGAGGTACAGCCGTTCAGATAGGCTGAGAGTTTTTCCATATAGACTATATGCCAGATTTTGTTGTTTATTTGATTTAAGGATGGAGGGGCCGGTTGTTTCCAATTTTTGGCAATTGTACACCTTGTAGCGTTTAAAAATTGGGATATTACTCTAGCTTTTTTTTTTTAGATATTAGCCATTGGTTTTCCTAGTAATATATATACTGGGTCGTGTGGGACAGAGATTTCTAGTATCTTGTGTATTAAGGTGAACACTTCCATCCATGTTTGTTGGATTTTGGGGCATGACCAGAATATGTGCAGTATATTCCCCACTTCACCACAACCACGCCAGCACAGAGGGGAAACGCATGGGAGAAAAGAGTGCAACCTGACAGGAGTCATATATCATCTAAATATTAACTTGTAAATATTCTCCTTAATTACAACACAAGATGAATTTTTGTAAGCAGCTTCCCAGATGTCTGTCCAGGTATCGAGATCTATACAGACGTTAAGATCCTTTTCCCAGGATACCATATAGTTATCGGGGGTTTGGTTGTTCTTGATAGAGGATAAACTGTGATATATTCTGGAGATGATGCCCTTTGTGTGGGGTTGGTGTAGACACCAGTCCTCAAACAAAGTTAAAGCATGGGATTGATTTGGCTTGTAAATTGATTGGATATAGTGCCTAACCTGGAGAAATCTGAAGAATTCGGAGGAGGGGATATCATGGTTTGTTTGTAGCGAAGCGAATGGGGGGACTTTCCCTTGGGTGAGGATATCCTTGACTATTGTGAGTCTTTTTTGAATCCAGGTATGGGACTGCGGGTTTCCTGTGTAAAAAGGAAGGGAGGGGTCCGAGAATAGTGATTGCATAAGGGAAGGGGAATCTGTTAATTGGAACTTGGTTTTGAGGGAGTCCCAGAGATTACAGGCAAAGGATATCACCGGGTTCTTGTAGATCTCAGGTGGTCTAAACTTTTTGTTGAGCCAGAGAAGATTTTTTATTTTACATGGGGAACAAATCAGGTCCTCTATCTCGACCCACCTCCTCTCGGTTGGGTTTGAATGCCAGCTAATGAGTTGCCCTAGCTGTGCGGATCTATAGTAGTTTTGTAAGTTCGGGAGAGCCTAGCCTCCTTCTGCTTTGGATTTATAAAGAATATCTTTACAAACTCTGGGTCGCCTATTTTGCCAGACAAACTTCAAAATTTTCTTCTGTAAATTATTTAGGTCTTTATGACAGATTTTAACCGGGAGAGTTTGGAAGAGATAGAGGAATATAGGTAAAATATTCATTTTAATAGTAGTTATTCTCCCAAACCAGGATATTATATATGGATTCCAAGTGGTTAAATCCTTAGCTATCTGGTCAAAAAAGGGTTTAAAATTTGCGTTGTATAAAGTTGAGTAATCTTTTGTTAATTGGACCCCTAGATATTTGATATGGTTCAAATTCCATTTAAAGTCGAAATTTAGTTGGAGTAATTTTACTATTCTTTAGGGAGATTTAAGCTAAGAGCCATGGATTTGGAATGATTCATTTTATAACCTGAGAGGGAGCCGAATTCTGATAGGTCGTGAAAAAGGTTAGGGAGGGATGTAAGAGGTTTTGAGAGCGTCAATAGTATATCGTCCGCAAAAAGAGCTATTTTGAATTCTTCCTGACCAACAGGAATACCCGCAATATTGGGGTTCATCCTTATCCGGCATGCTAATGGTTCTATGGCTAAGGCAAACAACAGAGGTGCGAGCGGACAACCCTGTCTAGTTCCATTTGATATTGAAAAGGGATCAGATAAGGAGTTGTTCGTCCTTACCGTGGCCGTTGGTGTGGAGTATAGTGTGTTTATGCTATTTAGTATTTTAGCTGTGAATCCCATCTGCGAAAGCGTAGCTGACATAAACTGCCAGTCTAATCGATCGAACGCTTTTTCTGCGTCTAATGAGAGTAATAGAGATGGGCACTTTGTGTTTTGTGCTACGTGTATTACATTCACTGTCCTCCTAGTGTTGTCAAGGGCTTGTCTGCCCAGGATGAATCCCACCTGGTCCGGATGAACCAGTTTAGGGAGGATATTATTTAATCTGTTGGCTAAGATCTTTGCATATAGTTTTAGATCAGTATTTAACAATGAGATAGGTCTGTAGTTAGAGCTTTCCCCTCTTTTGGGATTACCACTATGGTAGCGCGGAGCATATCCCTAGGAGGGGGAAGGCTTAGTAGCATATCATTAAATACTTTGGTTAGAAATGGGAGGAGCATTGTGGAATATTTCTTGTAATAAAGATTAGAAAATCCATCCTGACCAGGGACCTTCCCAATTTTCAGGGATTTTATGGCGTCCATAATTTCCGGGGGCTCTATAGTTTTTTCGAGGTTTATGATATCGTTCGGATCTAGAGTGGGGGACTGGGGGTATTTTTAAGGTTTCAGTTCTAGTTTGAACGCCAATGGGTTGACGTGTTTCAAGATTTAGTAAGGTCCAATGAACTTGGGCCCGAGTTTGGAGGAAGGTTAATTGAAAGGGTTAAAATTACTAGTCTGTCCTCCATTTTGTCTGTTCTCCATTTTGTGAATTTATAAGCTATAGTTTATAAGCAGTTTTAAAAACAGTAGCTTGCATTTTTTTTTATCTTAGATATACTTCTTTGCATGATCCCAAGAGTCTGTTCTCAGGGAGCAGTGGCCTTCGAGGTATAACAGAATGTGGCATGATTTATTATTCCCAAGAGAAAAATCCATTGCTCATCAGTTATATGTATTCTTGTTTAAAACAGTACCATAACCCAGGTCGCTTTTGCCAAAAGTCTGTAACGCCTCTAACAGGTAGTGTAATGCCTCTAATCTAACAGTGTACGCTCCTAAAACGCCCCTAAAAGGGACAATGCTTTCTTTAGTCTATAAAAATGCAGCTCGAATAGCAATAAACTGAGAACACTTGAATAGACCACCTTGTCCTGTGTCTTTCTTGGCATTCTCCCAGATGTCTGCAGTTTGTGATAGCGGGAACAAACAATAGCAGTGCAAATGGTAAAAATCTCCCCAGACCAGTACTACGGATAAAGTCCCTAAAGCAAAGGGTTAAAATCCCTTCAACGAGGATCACCGTCCACCGAGGTGCTGGAAACCGCACACATAACCTTTCATCTGGTGTCAGAAGTGGGACCTTCACAGGGTCGGTGAGTAAACACCATTTTATTGTTTCTCGCTGCCCCTCTGAGGGTCTTACTTGGTAGGACGGTGTAGACATAGTAGCAGGTATAGAGTCCTGGCTACAAAGCAGCAGGTATTGAGTCCTGATCTGCAAAACAGAAGGTATAGAGTCCTGTCTGTAAAACAGAAGGTATAGAGTCCTGTCTGTATACTGGGCTGTCTATTGCTTCCCTATATCACGGATATTTAGATAAGGTTATATTGTATTAAGATAAGTTTCCTCTAAAAGTTAATTATGGGTACTAACGCAAGTAAAATGTCATCTGGATGAAAGCCAGACAAAATAAAGTATAAGACTAACAATAACAATAAGAAATGTGTTAAAACTGTTTAGGAAAGTGCTCCTTGCAAATGCAGACTTGGTCAGAGTCCTAAAGAATTTGTTGCTGAAAATGTTGGTGATTTCTATGTTGACCCGTTTGTGGATAATGTGGCGAGATGGTCGGAGGCAATTGAGTCCTCAAATCCATTTCCGTGGGAAGGTGCATTTGATGATTTTCATATTTTAATGATCATGGGTATGTGTTTGGGAGATCTCGAATGATTGTGGTTTAGAGGAGATCCCGGATGGGATTATAAGTATATGAAGGAATGTGCTGCAGTGTGGGTCAAAATTGCACCTTATGGATGGGAAGTGCTGCCAACTCAAATTTTTCACCACTCAAAATGCATATCTGCCCCATGCCCCTACGGCACCGGAACAATTACCACCTCCATATGTTGCCCCAATTTACCCCAGTGTCCCCATTCTTAAACCTCCTGGGCCCCTAAAACCCTTCCTGGGTCACAGGCACTGAGGCATTCTCCGATGAAGAAGTCTTTATGGCTTCACGGGGAACCCAAAGGAATAGGCTCCCTTGACCCCACCCTATTGATATGCCTGTCAGGCAGGTCAGTAGGGATGGGGAGGAGACGGACTCTAGGCAGGAATTAACCCCTTCCAGGGACCGTTCAAGGGACAGAGAAAAGTAATTGGACGAATCAGAATCAGATACTGATGCTGAGGCACAGGCATATGTAGGTCCGTCCACCAACACACAGGCTCAGAAAAAAGCTAGGAGAAAGTTGTAGGAATGTTGATTGAAGGAATAGTGTTATTAGTACATGTTAGAAAGTCAATCAGAGAGAGATAAAGGCAGAGAATATAATTTTTCCAATTTAATTTTAAGACATGCAATCCAAATTATTTATGCCAGATTAACCGAGTATGAGTGCATATTGAGTTGCATTAATAATAAATTACCCATCTGGATTGAAAATCTCAGGGAGCCTTATGTACAGTATTGCAAATCTGAGCGGAGAACAAGATTACGGCAGGTATAGGTTTTTTCTTTTTTATTAGATTTTCAGGTATAAATATGGTAAAAAGGTAATCCCTGTGTGTTTGTATAATCTGAGTGAATACTACCCATGAGAAAGTCTTATGTGCATTGAATAATAGGAATGTCGGTTTATTGTATGTATACAAAATTACTATCCAGGAACTTGCAAGTGTTTCTAAAGTAAGAATATAATTAATTGCTCACATTGAAGTTTAATTTTTAAAGGTGTACACACCCACTACAACACAAACGAATCAATACTGGGCAGAAGAGAGTTTGGGTGCCCGTGGAGAGAAAGGAGGATAAAGAAAGGACAAATTTGGAAAGATCAATTGATCTTTACCATTTTTTTTTTAATCAGTCCGGTCACTGGAAAAATAAGGATATTTATTGTACTGGCCAGGCAATTTGTTTCCGTAACCAGAATGACATTCAATCCTCCTAAATTTCCACAGGCAGAATCAGGTGAACACGTTACACAGAAATAACGGACAGAACACATTCCAGACACGAAAGTTAACTAGAAGCTCAGTATTTTCTATTTAGTCTTAAAAGGTTAGTTATAATATGGGGAAAGAGAAGGACATTTTTATTAATATAGTTTGCAGGCAGGATCAAACGGTTTTGCATTGCCTTGTCTTGGTAATTTTTGTTTGCATTATTTTTGGTTTTTTTGTGTGCAACCTGTAACTATAAACTGTTTAAAGTACATGTTAAGTCTATAATTTCCTGTTTAACAAAAATCCAGTTTACATTTTTGAATACCAGTCAAATGTTATCCTGTATCGAGCCTGTAAGAGACATGTGCAGAGGTACGCAATTGAGACTGGTTTTAAGGTGAAATTAAATAAGGCTTTTATTGCGCCTGCTTCTTTAACACAAGAAAATCATCAAACGTATGCAAATAAGGGGTCAAACAAAGCTTGTGTTCCACTTGGGAGTATTTCTAGTTAAACATATGCAGTCCACAACTCCCTTTAGATTAGCATGTTTCCCAGCCCCAAACATATATTCTGATATGTGCAGATATACAACAGTCTTAGAAAGTAAAGTCTTATCTGTCTCTCTGGTAGCTATAGGGGAAGGCTTCTTCGTTCTCCTGGTGTCCACACCCGTGTGTGAAAAGGCAATGTCAGGATCCAAGTTTAGAAGTATTATCCCCTGTGTCTTGTGCAGTCTTTCCTTGGTTCAGTCCCACGTCACGTGTGAGACTAAGGAATTATCTGCTCGTTCTGCTTCCTGGATCAGCTCAACTCACATGTGAGCTCAGGAAGAATCTCCTTCCTGTCTCAGAGGCAGGCTTTTTCTGATACCTGTAATCAGCCAGGTTGTGTTGGTTAATTGTCTACCAGCAGTTAACCACCACACTGCTGGATTAGAGGCACATTTTTGAACAGGGATAAAGTCCCCTGTTACAGGGCCTTGTAAGGAGCTTCATATTTTAAGCTGTCCCAAATTGTATTGCAGTGTATGTTAAACTCCAGAAATTAACCATTTTTATCTGTTCTGTTCAAGATTTTGGCAGGATGCCCAGAAAGTTATCTCAGCTTGCTGCATGCCCGGAGATGGACAAACAGTTTTAAACTGACTAATGTAAAGTTTTATATGGAATTAATTTTCTGCAAAGTTGATCAAATATTTAATATTTTATAACTTTTAACCATTTGTTCTCTCCAAAGGTGTCCCACCTTTAAATCTATGTCTATAATTTCTCATGCTACAGGTTGTTCTCTCAGCAAACCAGATGTTATTTTGTGTTTTAAAGGTTTCTGTCAGAAGACTATAGCAGATTATATTTATAATCAGTAGGGTTTTGAGGTTTTTAATGCAAATTTTATACCCAAAGGTTTCAGGTTAATTTTGCTATAGACCAAGCAACTATATTTAAGCCATTAAGGTAATGTTTTAAATGCTGTTATCCTTTGTGAGATATTTTTCACATGTAATAAGATGTGAACAAATGGAGGGGTAATATTGCTGTCTATCAGAAAAACATTTCTCATGGGTAGATCAATGATCACCCCAGGTACCATGCTCTAACAGGCAATTTAATCAGCATCTATTGTGTAAAATTGATGAAACTGCTTAAGTCTCTCAATATCCAGGTGCAGGCCTTACAATCAGCTAAGAAGAATAAGAAGCAACAACTGGGTAATGGTCAAGCATTTTCTACAGAAAAACATCCATGGTGGTGAGATCCATTCCAGATTCTACTCACTACAAAATACAGTCGTCAAAGTGTCTTTATGAATTCACGTTATGGAACGGGAAACTTATCCCAGCACCACCCACAGTCGCTTCAAGTTAAACCATAGCCAAGGTGGAAAGGCCTAAAGACACAGCTGCTACAAAATACAAAATTACAGTTTTTGGGGCATAATAATCCCCGCCAATAACCAACGGAGGAGAAAGACACAGGCAAAAGTCCGGGCCTCAACACATGAACTTTGAACTTTTTAATAAACTTTTTTTTCTTTACAGGTTTTATTATTTCAATTACAATGTATATTCTATTAGGTTTGTATAAGTGGTGTCCACACGAGGATGATAAGGTAGTACCAGGAATAGCTTGTTTAGCCATAATTTTTTTTGTTTGGGTTTTTATTGTCCTGTGTATAATATATGCACACTCTTTCGTCACATAATGTAATCCTGGTAAACAAAGACCACATCTTATGTGCAATGTAATGCAATGTAACCCAATGTACTATCCCCACCCAATAGGTTGCACCCCAGGAACACGAGAGTTACATTTAAGCCCTTGGGAAAAGGACAACATGTTATAAGACACTTGTAGAACCATATATAAGAAATTGGTTACGAAGGGTGTAGAAATACGAGTTTGCCCTAGGGAAGTTATTGACTCTGTGATAGAAGGACAGATAGAGTATTACCCTGCAACTGGACCAGGTCAAGTTATTTGGAAAAGTGGTTCCAGCGATTAAAGGTAGAGATGAGGGATGGGATCCGTTGGGACTTGGTGGTTGGATTGTTTCGCTGGGAGCAAAGCTAGCAAATGCTTTTGTATGTGTGTCTGTCCTACTCATTACTTTCTATGTATGTGTTATGTACAGAAAGTCTTGGTCCAGAAGTGCGTTGCAATCCCCCCACGAAGCTATGCCTCTTTTCGGTGATGAAGATGTCGGCAGTGCCCCAGAAGAAGAGACCGAAGAAGAAATCAACTGGGCTGATATAATGGCCAGAAAGGAATCAAGTTATGCACTATAGGACCACTTCTTGGTCCAGCAGGACTATGACATGGTTAACCGTTCATTAAATAGGCTGTCTATTAAGGATAAGATTGGATGTGAGGAAGGTGGGGAGGTCACCCAGGGGCGTGTGTCTACCACAAGGAAAGGATCATAAGTCAGCCATTTTGCTGTTTTGCCATTCTGAGTAAATGCAGTATTAAAGATGCGTGCAAGCCCCCACCAATTCTCAAAAATCCCTTAGCCACCATAATGAGCTAGTCATAGAAGAGCAGTGTTACTAGTAATTTTGACAATTGTTCTATAGAGATCAAAAGGAGGGAATTGAAAGGGTTAAAATTACTAGACTACATTTTGTCTGTTCTCCATTTTGTGAATTTATAAGCTATAGTTTGAAAGCAGTTTTAAAAGCAGTAGCTTGCATTGTTTTTATCTTAGATATACTTCTGGGCATGATCCCAAGAATCAGTTCTCAGGAAGCAGTGGCCTTCGAGGTATCACAGCATGTGGTGTGATTTATTATTCCCAAGAGAAAAATCTGTTGCTCATCAGTTATATGTATTCTTGTTTAAACCAGTCCCATAACCCAGGTCGCTTTTGCCAAAAGTCTGTAACGCCTCTAACAGGTAGTGTAACACCTCCAATCTAACAGTGTATGCCCCTAAAACACCCCTAAAAGGGACAATGCTTTCTTTAGTCTATAAAAAATGCAGCTCGAATAGCAATAAATTGAGAACACTTGAATAAACCAACGTGTCATGTGTCTTTCTTGGCGTTCTCCCAGACATCTGCAGTTCGTGATAGCGGGAACAAACAATAGCAGTGCAAATGGTAAAAATCTCCCCGGGCGAGTACTATGGGTATGTCACGATAGCTAGTGATAGGTTATAATACACCCCAAAATATCTGGGTTGAATTGAACACGACTTAGATATAATAAATATAGTTTATTCTTTAAAGAAGGTGAACACAGATATACAAATAACAGACAAGAATTAGCACTTACTTAATGGTTGAACAATGAAGCCATCAGGATACAGGATTGGCACTTCATTTAGCAATACAGGTTCAGATGAAGACATCACGAAAAGACACGAAAAAGAGTATAGAGCTACACTCGTTTATATGGAGTTCCACTCCTATACTCTGGCATTGAGTGCAAGTCATTGGAGAACAATTATCTGCACCCAATCCCTCCTTGCCACCTCACTTGAGGGGCACGGTAATACCTGCCCACTGGGTGGATATTATTCTAATCAGGGGCTTATTTCCTTAGCCCCCTCCCACAAGCCTGGCGCCTGAATGTATGCTTGGGCCAGGAAACCCTTTGTCCTTGGGTGTGAAACATAACACTTATCATCAAGTACCCACGTCCTGCTTTCTTTTGTGCTAGCATACATAAGCAGGGCGGGGACGCCTTTGATCAGGGGTTTATTGTAGACCACTTGTCTCCCCCCCTGAGCATTAACATACCATATGGGCTCTGAGTTTTTATACCAGACCAAAATACAATTCATTCTTTAATATCTTCACATATTAAAATAATCTGTTCTGTGGGTCTGAGCGGGCTGAAATTTGCCAGGTCCTCATGCCGGAAGACCTTTGCAATAGTGGCCAAGTTTCAGCCTTCCACGATACCCAGAACCGGAGATACAAAAAACAGTTAAAATCCCCTATTAACTTTAATGCAGGATTCTCTGCCATAGCTAAAATAAATCTCTGCTTTTCACTCTCCCATTGAAATCAACAGGCTCCGCCGCTGTAGGCTTTCAATGGAGCAACTCCGCCATTGAAGTCTATAGGAAAACCACAATTTTTCACATTTGCCCATACTCCATCTGGTTGATCGGAGAGGGCTGGAATGGCCATGCAGTCATGCCGGAACAGTGACTACATGCGACCCAAATCCCAGCCCTCTGGTCCTCACAGAACCGGAGGAATGGGCTTACACATTTTACACTTTCGGACTTAGCCGTTTTAAAGCCACACGGCTTTCCCCCATTGGAATCAACATGGCTGGCGCTGCCATAGGATTCAATAGGACCTCCACTCCGCCATTAGAGTCAATGGCACGACCCTCGTGGCGAGCGTGACCCTTTACGGGGGTCCTTCACTCCCGGACCCAGTGGTGGTCGAGTGTGGGGGTTCCTAGGGTCTAGGGGCAAAAATAATTTTATTTCTGGGTGCCCTAGAACCTAAGTTTCCCACGCCAATTGTGTTTGAACTTGAACTCAGTGTGAACAAAGCTCTCTTTCAGATAATGTTTCCGCTCTTGCGGTCTGCGGTTTGGATGGCTGCCAACCCGTTCCTGGAGGTCGGCGTCGAGGAATCCCCATTGAAATGAATGGCTCCATTGACTTACAATGGGGAATCGCGCTCCTCCTCTCGGGCACCACCTGCAGGTCTTCTACCGAAACGGGCCCAAATCGCCAGAATCTCCATAAGGTTGCAATGGGCTGCAATGGCGACCTATGGAGAGCTGCAAAATGGAGCCTGAAAAGGCGGGGAAATGGAACAAAGAGCTATAAACACTGAATTAACATTAACCCTTTCCCTCCCGCATCAATCCCAGTGTATGTGTTGATGCAAACACTGGAATGGGAACAATACACATTTACAGGGGAATATACATTTGGTTGCTGAAGCAGGGTAAAAACACATTACTGGACCGCAGTCCAGTTAACCCCTTGCTTCCCAAGTGGGAGCAGGGGGTGGCCAAATGGGGTGTAACCCCTTTAATACCGGGCCAAACCCCCTCTCCCATTACAGGTTAAAGTCCCTAAAGCAAAGGGTTAAAATCCCTTCAACGAGGATCACTGTCCGCCGAGGTGCTGGAAACCACACACGTAACCTTTCATCGTTTCAAGCGGATATTTTTTGTAGCCAGCCAGACCTGATCTCCCTGGACCTGATTTTTGCTGGAGAGCTGCTTTGGTCAGATTGACCTGAATTTTCTTCTAGAGTAACTGGAGTTCTAGGATTTTGTCATCCACTGCAGGAACTCCAGAAAGGGGACTGGAAAGAGGAAGGGCAGTGGGATGGTACCCATAGGCACAAACGAACGGTGATTCCAGTGTTGAATCGTGCTTCATGGAAATACGGGAAAACTCGGACCACGGAAGCAGATCAACCCAGTCGTCTTGTAGCTCAGGAACTAAGCAGCGGAGGAATTGTTCTAAGGATGGGTCCCTGCTCTAGCTCCTCGGAGCCGTCAGGAGAGAATTGACGAGATAGAGCATCTGCTTTGGTGTTTTTGGATCCTGGGCGCTAAAGATAACAAAGTTAAACTGAGTGAAGAAGAGAGCCCACCTCGCCTGACGCGTCCCGAGTCTCCTTGCACCTTCAATGTATTAAAGGTTCTTGTGGTCAGTAAGGATTGAAATCGGAGAAGTTGTCCCTTCAAGCAAATGTCTCCATTCTTCAAGGGCCATTTTCATAGCCAGAAGTTCCAAATTTCCCACATCATAGTTCCTTTCCACGGCAGAAAACTTTTTAGAAAAGAATGCACATGGGTGGAGTTTCTCATGAAAATCCATCCTTTTAGAAAGAACGGCTCCGGATGCCAGATCGGAGGCCTCCAGTTCAAGCACGAAGGGTTTCGTAGAATCTGGATAGATCAGCACAAGGGCGGAAGAAAAGGCAAACTGAGCTTCTCGAAAGCTGAAAGGGCCTCTGCGGGCCATATCTTAGGATTCGCCCCTTGCATAGTGAGAGCCATAATGGGTGCAACCACCTTAGAAAAATTCCTGATGAATTGTCGGTAGTAGTTGGCGAACCCAAGAAATCATTGTATCGGTTTGAGGCCTAAAGGTAAGGACCAGTCCAGCACTGCCGATACTTTCGCACGATCCATCTCGAACCCAAGGAAAGAAATCTTCTTCTGTTGGAATTAACACTTCTTGAGCTTGGCGTAAAGAGAGTGGTCCCTAAGTGTTTGGAGAACCACTCTAACCTGTGCCCGATGTTCGGTCAAAGAACTGGAAAATATAAGGATATCGTCCAGATATAATATGAGAAATTGGTCCAGTAGATCCAGGAAAATCTTGTTGATAAAATTTTGAAATACAGCCTGTGCATTGCATAATCAGAAAGGCATAATTAAATATTCGTAATGGCCGTAACGGGTATTATAGGCTGTTTTCCACTCATCACTCTCCCTGATCCGAATCAAATTGTAGGCTCCTCAAAGATCCAGTTTGGTGAAGATCGTAGCCTTGCGTAAACGGTTGAACAGCTCGGGAATGAGGGGTAGCGGATATCGGTTCTTAACGGTGATTTTATTTAAGCCTCTGTAGTCGATACATGGCCTAAGAGAACTGTCTTTTTTGGACACGAAGAATAAACCCGTACCAGTGGGAGAACTTGAGTTACATATAAACACACGCTGAAGGTTCTCCGAAATTTATTGAATAGCCTTGTTTTCTGGTCCCAAAGGGGATAGGTGAGGCCTCGAAGAGGGATGGCCCCTGGGAGTAGATCGACTACACAGACATAGGGTAGGTGTGGCGGTAACTACTCTGCCTGTTTTTTGTCAAATATGTCGGCAAACTCCTGGTAACAAACTGGAAGGCATGATAAGGAAGTCTTCATAGGTAGTCAAACCTCGGAGATGGTGCAAGACACAAGAAGACAAGGTCCATGGCAACGTTGTCCCCAGGCTGTCACTTGATTGGTCGTCCAATCGATCTTAGGGTTGTGGTGCCGCAACCAAGGAAGTCCTAGAACCACTGGGGTCGAGGGAGAGCGAATTATGTAGAAAGATAATGACTCTTTGTGAAGTGCCCCAACCATAACCAGCAAAGGATTAGTCTCGAGTGTGATGGTCCCAGGTATCAGAGGTCTTCCATCAATAGCCACTACTGTTAACGAATCTCCCTAGTACGAAGAGGAAGGGAGTGACGTTCTGCAAATGCATGGTCAATTAAATTACTTGTGGCTTCTGAATCCACGAAAGCCTGAGCGAAAATTGAGTCTGGCTCCCAGGAGAGTGAAACCGGAAGGAGCAGCCTTGAAGGTTGTGATGGAGGAGGAATAGAAGAAATGCCCAGAGAGTATTCCTCAATCTTCACTGGGCACTGACATTTCCCGATTTAGGACAATTTCGGGCAAGGTGACCTTTGAGCCAAGTGTGGGGGTAAAGTACGCTTGTTTCTATTGGGGTCATTTAATTTCTACTTATGCAAGTTTCTATGGGACATGGTTGAAACGCATTTGCATGTCATTAAATTTCTGCACATACGTGTTTCTGTGGAACCTCTTTGAAACGGATATGTGTGTCATTGAATTTCCGGGTTTTGCAAAAAAATAAAATTAAAAAAACATGCTTGAATTACATAACATTAGCTGACAGTATCGCTGGATGTGGTTCCTGCCCGAACACAGTGTTGATGCTCATCAGCCCGTAGCATGTGTTTTTTCTATAATTAGCACTTTCAGACTTTCAAATTTTATTATTATAAACATAGTTTTCAGTTACTTATACACGGTCTTACCTGCATATTAACATTATTCAAGCTGTGATGCTTGTTTAACATTTAAGTACATTCATTTTTACGGTTAACTTGCTACTAAAATGAAGAAAAAGCTCTAGCAAAAATAATGACTGGCAATGCATCCTAGACAAGTCTTTTTACATTGCACGGAGTATCCATCGAAATCTGTCTGTGCAAATGGATTTTCGCTTCTTGACAAGTTTCAGGAATTTGATTGTGCACCCCTGCTGTCAAAAGTAGCTAATGTTTTTGCCACCCATGGTGTGCTGCAGAAGGACATACCCATAGCGCCAGCGGGAGAAGCAGCCATTGTTTTGAATAAGCCACAGGTGAGAAGAGGGCGGGGCTATCGTACTATTACACCCGCAGTAGCACGCCACGGGTTGCAATAATGTTGGCTACAGCTTTAAGAATTCATTTTTTTTTTTACATATCACTTATCGTTTGGACACAGAAGTAAAATATGCCTCCTCAGACCCGGTGGATTTAATTTGCGCAAAGATAAAGGGAAACTGTGACAGATACGTCCTATTACAATGTGAGAAGCAGTGAATCCACAATGTCCAATAACTTCCCCGCCAAATTGCTTAATGATTTAAGAAAGACAGCTTGATACATTTTGAGATTATTTATACATATACCTTAGAGGTTATTAGATAACAAATGTGAAGCAGAGACTTATGATCAGGTCACAATAGCTTGTGTATTTGCTTGTAAAGCAATCTGAAGTTGGCTCATTAGAAGCTACCAATGTCACGGGAGAACGGAGGCGTTAAATAAAACAAGTATTTTTCGTCCGTAGCTAACAGGAGCAACACAATACAAGGTTTTAGATTCAAACTCACCAGAATAGGGATTACAAGGGGAAATCATATCTTACAAAGTGCTGGGCGCTGCTTCAAGTAGATAGGTAGAAGATCGATGCCACAGCCGCTCCAGTGTTACTCAGACTCACCAGGGTGAATGGTTAAAATTGAAACTTTATTGAGCTACATAAAACAGATACTCAGATGGACAAGTCTAAGAGACCACCTCCCACGCCTTTCGAGCAAGATTGCTCTTTCTCAAGGAGTAACTTGACTCATACTCCATAAGAAAGAGCAATCATGCTCGAAACACGTGTGAGGAGGTCTCTTAGTCCTCAAAACCTTAAAAGTAACACCAACTGTCTCCCAGATGGAGCCTTGAACTAATTGAACTAACTGTGATTGGTAGGGGTTTACATAGTTTCCCTCGTCTCCATCTAAAAGCATGGAGAACCAGGTGCCGACCAATCAGAGCACGTGTTCTACGTACTGGCCAATCACAGCACGGATGCTACTTCAGCCAATCAAAGAGTGAGGGCTCGCTTGTGATGGGACAATCAGATCTGAGGGAGGTGACAGTGCTTTAAGACAGGTCACACAGGTGGCCTTAAGGAGAGTTGGAAAGTCAAACTAACCACCGGAAACTGATTCAGTTGGGGCTTATTAGCTAGGCCTTGGTTTCCAGTTTCAGCCTTATACCTCCTGCAGAGATAGATGTCTCAGACTCTGGGATGAACAATGGCTCTGCTCTTAGAGTCACCGTTCACCAGACTGGAGTAAACACCCCTCCCCACTCCAACAGTGTCCCAAGCACTTCACCCAGCTACATTTACATAGCAGGCCTCGATTCCTTTGTGTTCTGGCTAAGAAGTACCCATCTAAGCAAACGAAGGAGTTATTCGAATACATTACATTATATATATGCATGGGGGAAGAAGCTTTTACAGGGCACACAGTATCACACGTCAGCCATTTTGACCACAAAATTTGGCATCCATCTTGACTGGTAGTATAAATGTCGGGGCTTAACCTTTAATATACTGGCCACATTGCCCCTACCATCACAATCAATATCCTACAAAAGAATTGAGATAAAAAAAACTGTGTTTTGTGGCTCTGGAACAACTTCTAAAGCTATTCCATTCCCTCCCAGCTGACAATTCTGTCACTCTATAAATTTCTCTGATTGCTGTTCATACCTAGTTTCTAGAGAATCTTCAAGGTCACAAGGTGGTATGTGAACGTTGCTGGTAGAGCTCTGAGCTAAGGGTGTGGGGAACCTACAGGTAGCTGGAAAAACCACCCTAGCAACATTGCAGCAAGGAATTTTTTTTTCAGACAGTGAATGTAATTTGTTTCTGGGGAATCTGGTTTCAGGGCGGGATATAGAATGAGAAGATTAAGGCCTTCTCTTGCAGCAATACACACCCATGTCAGCTTAAAAAACCCTTGATTATCATTATCAAGACTGAAATACAATGGTTTTTCAGACTTCTAGACTGTGAACTCCAGCTTGGCAATCCCAGGTTATAAATCAAGCACACTGTACCCATGTCATGTAAATTGAAGGCTATGGGGGTTAAATAGAAATGTCTCCAAGCTGCAAAAGTGAGGCACAAACAGTGCAACCCCCCAACCCCCCCCAAAAAAAACAAATAGGAAGAAGGTCCCTGCCCCAATCAGTTTACAATGTAAAAAAGAGGCCCTTTACTCCATTTCTGCCCCATGTGCATCAGTGTGCAATTTGTAGTGTGTCAATACTAGCGGGGGAGTGTCCCGAGGCACAAATTACAATGGGATGCATCAAATCAGGATTCTCTGTGTGAAATTTTTCACCGATTTTCTGACCCTGCCAGGTCCAAGGTGGGTCGAAGCTCCCCGACATCAAATATTCAGAACACGATTGGTAAATGTCTTACATTGGATACAGCTGCAAGCAGAAAACTACATTTTAAATGTCACAAGTTTAGTCTTTCAATCAAATTGACAGTTCAGTTGTGTGATTTTTGTTTACCCTAAACGGAAATTACTACTTGAAAAAAAATATTTTTATTAGTGTAACGGGTATTTCCCACCCCCCCCCCCCCCCAATCGCAGATATAGTGTGGGGTGCAAGGGAACATACAATGTTACCAGGTGTGTGGTGCTTTACCTGTTGGCACACAGGAGGGCTGAGCTTCCGCCACGGGGAACCTGGGGCAATTATACTAGGGGTACTCCCTTACATCGATGCAGCGCCTCCACCTGCGATGGCTCCCACCAGAGGGGGAGTGGTTCCTCGCAGGACAATCACAAATAATCAATACTCACACACAGTGATATATAATAACTAATACTATTTACTTAGTAACATAAGATAACACATATCATGACAGGTGTCCCTCTCACGAGGAGACACTAACTGCGACGTCTCGCAGGACGCTTCCCCAACACCAGGTGATCCCACCCAGTGTCCAAAGAACCCCACCCAATGTCCCGCACTCTTGCAGAGAGAGTCAATGGGTGACTGCGCAGCCACAATTACACTAAGGGCCCGTTGGTGCACTTAGAACTGTATAGTACCTGCCGAGCACTCCGGTGCTCGGATCAGCAACAACTTCAGAAATGGTCCGTCGTAGGATGACATAATCTGATCCCCAACCGGACTCTTTGCACGCGGACTGCCGAGGGTGATCCCACCCTGGAAACAGTCTCTGAAGACCCCAACTTGGATCCGAACCTCTTAGCAGGAACCGCAGCGTCCGCTGTGTCCCTATCTAATCTACCCTACTGTGACAGGATCCCTAACATAGGACCTGTCCCTACAGCACTAAGTGACACGCGCTACTGTGACAGGATCCCTAGCATAGGCCGTCCCTACAGCACAGCAACCTGTAATGGCTTTGGGGGAAACTCCTAGGGGTCTACAGGGGTTAATAACCTGCCCCACTTCCCTAACTCTTCCCAGTCCTGACTATTAGACAACTAGTCCCAGCGCCTACAGCAACAAGCTGTAGCTCCCTGGATGCTGGCAGCCAACGTGCTGCGCAACAAGGTGCCTGCCTGTCAGACCTCACAGCACTGACAGCCGTGACTCTGACAAGGCAGCACTATACTAAGGGCAGCGTCCCTATCTTGGTCCTCCCTCAGCACTTACCCACTAACCTAGTGGGGAGTTGGGGCCTACCTGGGGTGTGGGTACCTATATGGGTGCAGGAGCTGCACTCGCTCCCCGCACCCTTCCTTCCCTCACAGCTCCCTGACTCCAACTTGCAAACCTGAGTGACAGGGTCCCTTAACCTAGGGCAGTCCCTGGCAACACTCACTGTAATGGGGCACTTAGCTACCTCGGGCCCTGGGGGTGCTGGCCTAGTACAGGGAGTCCCTGACTCCCGTACCCTACCTCCTTCCCTGGGCTGCTCCTGTCTCTGACTGCCTAACGTGGGCTCAGCGCGCGAATTGTATCCACTTGCCTGCCTGGAGATCCTGGGCCCTATTGGCTCCCTGGCATCACGTGGGGCGCGCAGAGGTTCCTGGGACTTGTAGTCCCTGCCTAGGGCCTTCCCTAATAGGCTAGGGTTTCGCGGGCTTCCTGGGCTCTCTCCTGCGCATGCACGACCTATCTGGGACTGCCGTGACTCTCTCACTGCTATCCTCCCCCTTGCGCTACTTCTCCCTGGCTCTGGGGTAACTTCTGCGCATGCGCGATCACTGCGCATGCGCGAGCCACTAAGAACTGACGGCGCACTCTTCTCTAGCCGCCGGGACCGTGGCAACGCGATCGCGGCCTTAGCGATGGCCCGATCGCGTCCCCGGCAACCGGCCTGCACTAGGGGGCAACTCGCTAATCCCTGGTCTGGCCCTACACTCGCGCAGCCACTGCGCATGCGCGGGCTAAGTGGTAATGGCGGCGCCCTATCCGCCCGGCTCCGAGAGCGCCGGGGTCCCCGTGACGCGCGTGCGGCCTTGGCAACCGGCCGCACGCGTCCCCGGCAACCCCCGAGCCGGGACCTGACCTCCCTCACCTCCCGTAGCACCCGACGGGGCCGCCATTGGACTCGGCGGCAACCGCGATCGGCAGAGAGGTGAGGGGGTGCTGGCACTCCGGGGAGACCTAATTAGTAGCATGAGAGCTACAAATCATGATGGAAAGTTCAGGGAAAGCTTCCTTGGAAAGTTTCTCAGTGCTCATTTGCATATAATTTCCCAGAATCCAGTGCTGCAGTGAAAGCACTGCATGCTGGGGGATCAATGTGAAAAGTCAGGCTGCACACCAGTCTGAGACATGTGAATGTGCTCACAATTGATATTTGTACTTGCTTTATTGCATAACAATTTGCATTTATTTCATTTGATATGACCGTTTTGTGTGTAATACACATTTGCTAACAGAATAAAGGACTAAAAACATATTTGATAGCATCAATCCCCCCCTCTCTAATCTTACCTGAACTAAGGGGTTCCCTGTAGCTCACCTGTGGTCCCCGGAGCTCAAGGGGCCAGTTTTGACTCAATTTTGTTTATAAAGTTGGCTCAGGGCACATTAATAGATAGCGAAGAGAAAATATTGAAGCGCAAGATAAAACCAATAATGTGTTACTTCTCCTCAGTGCTGCTATTAAATAACGGTCTCTAGAACCATGTGATAACAGTGAAGCAGTGAATAAAGCGCAAAGAGGTGAATCATACATAAATGTGATCAAAAACAATAATAGTGTATTGCTGTGCTCAACAAGTGGTGTGAAGAATGTAAGTACTCACTCATAGATGTAAGTGTATTTGGGAACACTAAGACCTCACTGAACAGGAAACACTTCGATCTAGGGGTGCTCGATAGCCTCTCCATGCTGTGCTGCCAGACCTCCGTCAGCAACAGATGTCCTCTATCGGCGCCGGGGATTCCGCATGTGTGCGCGCACATCTATGGTGTCCTGCTGGACTCAGTCAGGTTTCTACGGTGTCCGGGACATCCATGAGGAATGCTTACATTCTTCACACCACGTGTTGAGCACAGCAATACACTATTATTGTTTTTGATCACATTTATGTATGATTCACCTCTTTTTCTGCTCTATTCACTGCTTCACATTAATAGATAGACATTGCAACTGGGGGGTACCACACAAATTAGATAAGCAAAAGAAAGACCAAAAATAAATTGCGAGCACCACAAACTGTTGCTTTCAAGTGAGATGCATACAAGTATTATGGGGGTAGTGTTTGAAGGAAGTAAATGTCAAAGTAAACATTAGCTAAATATATATAATATACAACCCTGAGGAAGTCACAATATCGTGACGAAACGTTTTGCGTTAGTCCATTGGACTTTGTACATCTTGCACATCTTGTGGAGCCATGACAGCCTGCTAAACACACTTTTGTTCTCCCTTCCAACAACCGGAACTGCAAGCTTGATTAAAGCCATTACTCCTTTGGACGTGTTGAGGTCACGAGAGGCTGTTCAATCCGCTCTCCCATTGGCTGGGACAAAGGAACCAGGAAGCGCAAGCGGAGGAGAGATCAGCCGAATGCCGGTGCCATCCGGATGTCACATCTGCGCCTGCCCCAGCCTCCCACTCTGCAGCTCATGGTTAGCATCTGTCCCCCCTCTGTGGTCTTTTGTTGCATATATTTGCTTTAGTTTAATACCTTATTTGAGTAATTTTGGTTGTATGTGTGGTCTCACTTGTTGAGCCAGTGTCATTCTTTAATCCTCTATTTGGTTAAAAATATAGTTTTTATTATATTTATAATATTGTGTATTGTATTTTTAGTGTTTTTTGTTTGGCAATCGTGCGACAAGGACCAAAACTTGACTCACCCTTTATCTCTTTACAGGTGACCTTATTACATCTCTTGGGTTAAAATATCACCTCTATGCTGATGACACACAAATGTACTTTTCAACCCCTGACCTTACACCTGCTGTACAGACCAAAGTCTCTGAATGTCTTTCTGCTGTATCATCCTGAATGGCCCGCCACTGACTCAAACTTAACAAAAACTGAGTTTCTCATACTTCTTCTCAATACCGGCCCCACTGTCTCCTTCTACATTACTGTTGGCAGCACTCTCATACACCTAGTAGTATAACAAGCATGATGCCTAGGTGCCACATTTGGCTCCTCCCTCTCACATTCACAATGTAGCTACAGCCTGTCGTTTGTCCTCCATAACATTGCAAAGATTTTCCCTTTCATCTGTGGCTTTACGCTAAAACTTTAGCGCAGGCCCTCATTCTCTCCCATCTTAACTATTGTAACCTTCTTCCTGCCTCTCACCAGTCTCCCCTACAATCTATTCTAAATGCTGCTGCTAGAATCACTTCACTCGCTCATAAATCTGTCTCAGCGCCTCCTGTTGAAATCCCTCCCCTGGCTTCCTATTAAATCCTGTATTTCTTAAAAAATTCTCCTCACTTTTAAGACTATACACTCTTCTGCCCCTCCTTAAATCTCAGAGATAATTTCTCTCTATACACCTGCTTGACTCGCGTTCTGCTCACGGATGTCTTCTGTCTACCCCCTTTGTAACTAAAGCCTTTTTTCACTACTGCCCCACCCCTCTGGAATGCCCTTCCCCTCAACATCCAACTGGTAACCTTTCTTTCCACGTTTTAGGAGCTTTCTTAAAAACACACCTCTTTAATGAAGCATATAGGTTGCTCCACTGGATGATACAGTACATCTCATATGCACTGACCTTGGCCTCTTGCAGATGCACTTACCAGAACGTCTTCCTACTGTCTCTAAGTTCTCCCCACTTACCACTTAAATGGTAAGCTCTTCGGGGCAGGGACTCCTTTTCCTATTATTATGTTTTAAGCACTTATTTGCTTTGTGTTATAATATTATGTCATGTGTATTGTAAAGCGCAATGTACCTGGATGGCAGTATATAAAGATATACATAAATACATACCCGAAAACATATCTAAATAACTTTTAATACCCACCACATGTTCATGATCTGCTGGACCAGCGGATAACATGATGGACAGTTGCCTGAACATGGCAAGCAATAGACATCTTTTGAATATACTGCCGATAGATATGGCGCAACATGCCAACCTATGGTGACCACTGTACTTAAGGCCTGTAATTGCACCCTGTGCCGCGAGCGTCCCAAATAGGATCCTCAGCTGTTATGGGCTGCAGAACCACCGTGACAGACACGTGCAGGTCTTCGGAGGTTGCTACGGTGCCACTACTGCACAAGCCAGGTAGGTAAGTATGATTAGACATACTTCATCTTAGTGAGCTCATAACTCACGCCCACAGTATTATATATATATATATTGTGACAGAAACCAGGGGATGGTAATAAATTCCATATATAGGGCTCCCAGGATACTGAACAGTTTCTATCCTGTTTGGCCTAGGAGTGCAGCCTCATAATACATGCACTCCATCCCACAGTTTGGCAAGTGCTGGAACTGAGGGATGAGGGATCCAGACCAGAGTTTGTCGGCTGCCTGATTTCTGTCACCTGTCCTGCTAATTAGAAATCAGGTATTTAAGACTGATTTCCTGGTTCCTCTTCCCTCTCCCCAAGAGCCTGGAGACAGGAAGGCTGCTGGAAGCAGAGAGGGGAAAAGCCTCTCCCCAAACAGGTTAAATCATTCTGTTCCTTTTTGTCTAAAACTGCAAAGTACCTTATTTTGTTGTTGGAAGTGGAAAAGCCACTTCAATCCTGAGTCAGGGAAAACCTAAGTTAAGTTATTGCTCAGGTGAGCAGCTTTTTGTTTTAATGTGTTTCTGGTGTATGCACTATGGCAGTCTCAGTGCCTGGGACTGAATAAACCAGGCATAGCCTGTTTAAAGGAACAGCACGTGACGCCTCGTCATTTAACCTACCCTAAAAGACCGTGTTCTAACAGTCCCGTTCAGACGGCGGAGCCCCGGAGTAAGTCGTTTGTCACATATGGTGGAGAATGCAGGCAGAACACTAAAAGGTCTGCGGGTTAAAGAACTTTAAAAAGAAGAAAAAAAAAAAGTTTTTTTTTCTCTCCAAACAAAATGGAAGACGTGGTGAGTGCGCTGGTACGCAATGTCGCTGCCCAGAAAGACGCGAATGAAACCCAGCAACAGCTGTTAATAAACCAGCAACAGAGTAATGCAGCCCTGCAAGAGGCTAATGCAAACCAGCAACAGACGAATGCAGCCCTGCAAGAGGCGAATGCAGCTCTGCAAAACGCGAATGCAACCCACCAACAGCTGCTAATAGCCCAGCAAGAGATTAATGCAAACCAGCAACAGGCGAATGCAAACCAGCAAGAGACAAACCGCTTCCTGAGAGAGGAGCAACAACGGTTCGCCCAGGGCTTACATCAGGAACTCGAGATCCTGAGAGGGACTATCATTAAGACTCCACTGGCAGAGGCAGCCCCAGTCCCGAAAATGACCAGGGCAAGCCACTACCTTCAGAAGATGGGGCCCTCGGATGATGTTGAAACCTATCTTCTCACGTTTGAATGCACGGCACAGAGAGAGGGATGGCCAGAAGCTGAGTGGGCCAGTCTAATCGCACCCTTCTTAAGCGGCGAACCCCAGAAGGCTTACTTTGATCTAGAGCCAGCCGAAGCTAACGTCTATGCAAAATTGAAGTTCGAGATCCTCGCCCGCCTCGGCGTAACCATGGCTGTTCGTGCCCAAAGGTTCCACGCATGGTCCTTCACGTTGGATAAAGCCACCCGAAGCCAGATGTATGACCTCATCCATCTCGCTTGGAAGTGGCTACAACCCGAGGTCAACTCAGCAAGCCACATCGTGGAACGGTTGGTCATGGACCAGTTCTTGAGGAAACTTCCCTCTGCCCTACGCTGTTGGGTCAGTCGGAATGACCCCCACAATGCAGACGAGCTGGTGGCCCTCGTAGAAAGGTACAATGCAGCAGAAGAGCACACGCAACCCATAGTCATGGAGCATCCCCACTACCCAAGGTCCAGGACTCTTCCAGAGACGGTAAAAGGGTACCAGGGTTAAGGGGGGCTGAAGAGTGACAACCGCCTTCACACAGCACCAGCAACAGTGGCTCGCACACTAAGGGCAACAGCCAACATGGGGAGCTGAAAAAGGGCTCTAAGTGGGACACAGACTATGTACCTAAATGTGTAAATTGTTATGAGAGGGGCCACACCGCGAAAGTCTGCCCACTAAATGCTGAACCAATGCAATGCAACAGCGTTGAACCTTATTCGCTGTGGTCCCAATGTATGGGCCCTAGCCCAGAGGACCCCTTGAATAACCATCTGTGGGCATTTGTAAAGGTAAATGGTAAGAGGGTTCGGGCACTTCTTGACTCTGGGAGTATGGTCACACTAGTGCCCATTGAGAAAAAACAGGCAAACAGTTCACAAAGAGTGGCAATTTGTTGTATACATGGGGATAATCACGAATATTCCACTGTTGATGTTCTTATTGAAACAGAGTTTGGTTCTTTAGATTTCAAAGTGGGTATAGTACCCAAACTGGCACATGATGTGTTAATAGGGACCGACTTTCCCCATTTTCTAAAAATGTGGTCCTCCTCTCAGAATAGCGCCCAGAGTTCAATAGCGGACCATAATGGAGTAACAGAAGAAACAAATCCTTTCCCTTTTTCAGAAATAGAGGTTGACGAGGGCCCAAATAAGAAGGGGAAAGAGGATGAGTGCTGTAAAATCCCCTTCCCCATGGCTACCTTGGTAGGGAAAACCCCAAATCAAGATGTTGAACAGGCACTTACCACCCCAGAACAGGATAAGACCTTCGCTGACCTAGAGGTCAGTCCTGGCAGTTTTAAGAAGGCCCAGTGGGAAGACCCCACATTAGCGGAAGCAAGGGGGAATATACGGGACCAGAATAGTACTCCTGACCAACCAGATAGGTCACTTGCCTACCCCTACTTCGAGGTAGAGAATGACCTAGTATATCGGGTTGATAAAAGGAAATAAATTATAACTAAACAATTGTTGGTACCACGGACATTCCGTAATGTAGTATTACACCTCGCACATAGTCACCCATTAGGGGGACACCTAGGGGTGGAAAAGACAAAAGAAAAGGTTCTCCGAAGCTTCTATTGGCCTGGGGTTCTGGCACAAATTACAAATTATTGCTCCTCATGCCCAGAATGTCAGATCACCGCCCCGTTCAAAGCATATCGTAGCCCATTGGTACCCCTTCCCATAATAGATGTACCATTTGACTTGATTGCTATGGATCTAGTAGGACCCCTAATAAAGTCTGCTAGGGGACATCAGCATATATTGATAATATTACATTATGCCACCCGATATCTGGAGGCAGTTCCCCTACGTAGCACCTCTGCTAAAAACATAGCAAAAGAGTTAATAGTTCTGTTTACCCGGGTCGGAATTCCTAAAGAGATCTTAACTGACCAGGGAACACCATTTATGTCCCAAGTAACAAAAGAGTTATGTAAACTCCTAAAAATCAAGCATCTCAGAACTTCAGTCTATCATCCACAAACAGATGGTTTACTGGAACGGTTCAATAAAACCTTAAAGAGCATGTTACGCCGGGCGGTCGATAAGGATGGGAAAAACTGGGATTGTTTGTTACCATACCTGTTATTTGCCATTAGGGAAGTTCCCTAATCATCCACAGGCTTCTCCCCGTTTGAACTATTGTATGGCCGACACACAAGGGGCTTACTGGATATAGCCAAAGAGACTTGGGAACACAAGGTTACCCCTTACAGAAGTGTAATAGAGCATGTTGCCCAGATGCAGGACCGCATAGCTGCAGTCCTACCTATAGTGAGGGAACACATGGAAAAAGCTCAAGAGGCACAGAGGAATACGTATAATAAGGGTGCCAGGGTCAGAATTTTTTTTCCAGGCGATAGGGTACTAGTTCTGATTCCCACCGTAGAGAATAAATTCCTTGCTAAGTGGCATGGGCAATATGAGGTCTTGGAAAGAGTGGGAGAAGTAAATTATAAGATGAGACAGCCAGGTAGGATGAAACCTGAGCAAATTTACCATATAAACCTACTTCAGCCCTGGAAAGATAGAGAGGTCTTGTTAACCCTAGTACCCCTAGGTCCGTCAGAGAATTGAGAAACTGACCCAGAGGTTAGCATAGCTGAAACCCTGTCCGTTCATCAGAAACGAGAGGTCCAGAATTTAGTGAGAAGAAACAAAGAAGTCTTCTCTACACAGCCAGGTAGAACTAACGTAATTGAGCATGACCTAGTCTCTGAACCAGGGGTCCGAGTTAACCTTAAACCGTACCGAATCCCAGGGGCCAAAAGAGAGGCTATAAGTTTAGAGGTTAAAAAAATGCTAAAACTAGGCGTAATTGAGGAATCCCAAAGTGGGTGGAACAGCCCTATAGTTTTAGTCCCAAAGACGGACGGTACAAGGTTTTGCATTGACTACCATAAACTAAACGCTGTGTCAAAATGTGATACTTATCCTATGCCCAGGGTTGATTAACTGGTAGAGAGACTGGGCAAAGCCTGATATCTCACGACCCTAGACCTAACAAAAGGGTACTGGCAGGTTCCCCTCACAGAAAGTGCAAAAGAAAAGACAGCCTTCTCAACCCCAGACGGCCTCTTTCAGTATAGGGTGCTGCCTTTTGGCTTACATGGAGCTCCCGCCACATTCCAAAGAATGATGGATAACATTTTAAAACCACATGCTCGGTATGCTGCCGCCTACCTGGATGATGTGGTAATCCATAGTGAAGATTGGCAATCCCACCTTCCAAAGGTCCAAGCTGTGCTTGACGCAGTTCGGTCTGCTGGACTAACTACTAACCCCGCTAAATGCACTATTGGTCTGGAGGAGGCCAAGTATCTGGGGTATTCTATTGGCAGAGGTTTACTCAAACCCCAAACACTCAAAGTAGAGGCGATACAAAATTGGCCAAGGCCAGTTACAAAAAAATGCAAAACGGGTGAATCATGTGATTAACCCTCCAGGCGCTCAGAATATAGCATAGTCCTGCTGGTGAGAGTTAGTTATGTGCTGCGCGGCGCTTTTTTCTCTTTTTGGGAGGTCTTTCTACAGTTACAAAAAAACAAGTAAGGACTTTTTGGGGATTAATTGGTTACTATAGAAGGTTTATTCCCAATTTTGCAACTAAGGCAACCCCACTAACCGACCTCACAAAAGCAAGAGGGCCGCTAATGGTAAAGTCGTCCCCCGAAACCGAACAGGCCTTTAGAAGCCTGAAAGAAGCTCTCTGTGCCCAACCAGTGTTGGTCACACCTGACTTCTCTAAAGAGTTCTTAGTCCAAACCGACGCATCTGAGGTAGGGCTGGGGGCTGTGCTCTTCCAGGAGTCTCAAGGGGAGGAGCACCCCATCCTTTATTTAAGTAGGGAACTAAATCCCCAGGAGAAAAATTACTCCATAGTCAAGAAAGAGTGTCTCGCAATAAAGTGGGTTGTAGAGACGCTCAAATACTATCTGTTTGGGAGAAAATTCCATTTGGTCACAGATCATGCACCCCTCACCTGGATGTGTCAAAACAGAGAGAAGAATGCTAGAGTGACCAGGTGGTTCCTAAGCCTACACAGGTCAGGGCACAAACATGGCAATGCTGACGGGTTGTCAAGGATGCACTCCCTAATATCCATGGTCGCTCATCCCTCGAGGTCTGAGCTGGGGGGGGGGGGGAGGATATGTGACAGAAACCAGGGGATGGTAATAAATTCCATATATAGGGCTCCCAGGATACTGAACAGTTTCTATCTTGTTTGGCCTGGGAGTGCAGCCTTATAAAACATGCACTCCATCCCACAGTTTGGCAAGTGCTGGAACTGAGGGATGAGGGATCCAGACCAGAGTTTGTCGGCTGCCTGATTTCTGTCACCTGTCCTGCTAATTAGAAATCAGGTATTTAAGACTGATTTCCTGGTTCCTCTTCCCTCTCCCCAAGAGCCTGGAGACAGGAAGGCTGCTGGAAGCAGAGAGGGGAAAAGCCTCTCCCCAAACAGGTTAAATCATTCTGTTCCTTTTTTGTCTAAAACTGCAAAGTACCTTATTTTGTTGTTGGAAGTGGAAAAGTGTCAGGGTTCTGCTCGCCACAAACCAGGGTCGGACCGCGAGGCTGAGGTGGGGTTGTAAAAGCACCGACCTGAGACCGCGCAGACTGATCCGGATTGCGCAGTTCATTGTCATATATCGCAGGATCAGGATAGGAGAAGACAGCGTCGTCGTTGTACAAGCCAGGGTCAGGACAGGAGACATCAGGATAAACATTGTTCAAGCAATAGTTCGGCAACATGTAGTCAAGAGAGCCCCGCTTCAGCTTAGGAGCGCGGGGTTGGCCTCTGCGCGTGCGACGACCATAGCCCATGGTGCTGGTCACAGGAGATGGTAAGCAGACCAGCGTAGCACACCGCCTAGCTGCACGGGTAAACCAGTGCACAGCGCAAGAGTCCTGAGCGGACTGGGGAATCCTCTGTTTCAGCGCAGGAACCAGGACACGGCCTCTCTAGATTAGGGAAAGAGTAGGCCCCAGGAACCAGGAAGCTGGAGATACACAGGGAAACCTCCGCCTCAGAGCAGGAATCCAGGAGACTGAAGGAAGCAGGGACGAAACATCCGCTTCAGTGCAGGAATCCAGGAGGCTGAAGGAAGCAGGGACGAAACATCCGCTTCAGTGCAGGGATCCAGGAGACTGAAGAACGCAGGGACGAAACATCCGCTTCAGTGCAGGGATCCTGGAGGCTGAAGGACGCAGGGATGAAACCTCTGCTTCAGCACAGGAGAACAGGAAGCTGAAGGACGCAGGACGGAACCTCCGTATCAGCATAGGAGAACAAGCGGCTTGAAGGGAACTGAAGGACGCAGGGCGGAACCTGGTATCAGCATAGGAGAACAAGCGGCTTGAAGGAAGCTGAAGGACGCAGGGCGGAACCTGGTATCAGCATAGGAGAACAAGCGAGAGCTTGTGGCAAAACAGTAGTGACATCCAGTTAGGACTATGCTCGGCAAGGAGCATTATGGGAAAGCAATACTTAAAGGCCAGCGGGCCAATCCCCGGCGGGGGTGTGAAGGTACTGCTCCAATGAGTGAATGCAAGTATAGGTTGCAGTGATATGCTGCACAGCTGCAGTAGATACCAGAGGGAGTGTGTATTGCTTTGGTGAGTGAATCCAGGCTGCAGCAAACATCAGGAGAGCTGTTCCAGAACTGCACCGGTCTGCAAGGTAAGGCAACCAGTAAACCGCGGAGCGGATTCCTTACAAAAAGCCACTTCAACCCTGAGTCAGGGAAAACCTAAGTTAAGTTATTGCTCAGGTGAGCAGCTTTTTGTTTTGCTGTGTTTCTGTTGTATGCACTATGGCAGTCTCAGTGCCTGGGACTGAATAAACCAGGCATAGCCTGTTTAAAGGAACAGCACGTGACGCCTCGTCATTTAACCTACCCTAAAAGACCATGTTCTAACAGTCCCGGACAGACGGCGGAGCCCCAGAGTAAGCCGTTTGTCACAATATATATAAAATATATACAATGGGTGATACCTGCGCACCCTCCTATGTCAACCTCTTCCTGGGGTGGTGGGAGAGGAAAATTGTGCTTTCAGAGGAAAATCAGATATTCACACAGTTCGTGTCGTTGTGGTTGAGGTACATCGACGATATCCTCATCCTCTGGCAGGGGACTGCCATGGGGTTTGCGGAGTTTGTCGATGTCCTCAACCGCAACGACCTAAACATCAAACTTTCCTTTCAATGCAGCCCTAATAAGGTCGAATTTTTAGACCTTATCATTAGGATTGGGTCTGAAGGCAATCTCCTTACGGACATTTTTCGTAAGAAGACGGCAACAAATTCTCTTCTACACGCCACCAGGTTCCAACCCAGTCACCAAATTAACGAGATCCCCACCAGCTAATTTCTTCAATTGCGACGCAATGTGTCGTCGGAATCTAGATTCTTGGAGAGGGCAGGAGAAATTAATCTTAGGTTCCATCAGAAAGGCTATAGCCATAATTCCATTAAAAAGGGATTTCAGACAAGTGTATTGACACCAAGAGCCTCCCTTTTGCAACCTAAAAATAAATCATTGAGTTCAAAACAAATTATGTTTGTAGGTACCCACAATAGACAATGGTCTGAGTTGTGGGATATCCTGACCCTGATTTAAAGAAAGCATTGGGCAATAGAGTAAACATGACCAGTCGGAGATCTTCCAACTTACATGATAAGTTTGTTAACAGCCACTATGTACCTAAGGTAAATAGTACATTTTTGTCAACATTCTCTAAAAAGAGCTATTATAAATGTATGCATTGTTCAGCTTGCAAATACATGCACCAAACTGAGAAATTCAGTAATAGCTCAGGTACTCGAAGCTTCAAAATTAAAGACTTTCTAAATTGTAAGTCTAAGGGGGTGATTTATTGTATCTTATGCCCCTGTGGTCTCCCATACACACGTGAAGTGAGGTTTCGAGCGCTTGAGCATAGTAGAAATATCAAGAATGCGGCAAGGGATTTGGAATCTTTCAAAAAAAATAACATCAGTAGCCATGCATTTCTTGGTAAAGCATGACTCAGACTTTACATCTTTGCTGGCCTTTGCAATTGAGAAGGTCTCCCTGGGAATAGGCGCTGGGGACCTGGAGAGGGCACTGTTGCGTAGGGAGTCCAGATGGATCATTCAGATGGATTCTATGATTCCTCATAGTCTGAATGATTATCTGGGCTTCTCTATGTTTTTGTAGGCCTAAGTTTTCACTTGCATTTGGCATTTCCCCAGGTCTTATTTTGGAGAGACTGCATGTCTTGTTGCATTCTTTGCTGTCCTTAGTTCTATACAAGATATCGGGTTCATGTTGCTTTACAACTATTTTTTTTAGAAACTTCACTTCTCTCTCTGTATAATTAATATTAATAATGGCTTTGCAATAGATTTTGTATATATATATTTTTTATTAGAGCACTCAATACATCCTCTTTCTGTTACTCCCCTCTAGCATTCTGTGTGCCATAAATTAGTGAGAATTTCATAGAACTTCATTAGCGCATTACCCGTTATGCAGACAAGATTAACCACTGAATCCGGGATGGCTATGTCATCATGGGTAGTGATTGTGTGATTAGACTTGACACCCGTTAGCCTTACGTGTGATTATGTGAATCAGGACGTAATTATGGCACCCATCCCGCTGACGCTGCATGTACCCTGCGTTCTACGCTGGAACACATAGGCAATCACATGCATATCAGAGGAGTTTAAAATCAGCTGCTGGTTCCCGTTTTGGCGCGAAGATTTCTTATTTTTAAACTGCACGTCGCTCCAACTGCCTGTCAGGGTTCTGCTCGCCACAAACCAGGACCGGACCGCGAGGCTGATCCGGATTGCGCAGTTCGTAGTCATATGTCGCAGGATCAGGATTGGAGAATACAGCGTCGTCGTTGTAGAAGCCAGGGTCAGGACAGGAGACATCAGGATAAACATTGTTCAGGCAAGAGTTCGGCAACAGGTAGTCAGGAGAGCCCCGCTTCAGCTTAGGAGCGCGGGGTTGGCCTCTGCGCGAGCGACGACCATGGCCCATGGTACTGGTCACAGGAGATGGTAGGCAGACCAGAGTAGCACACCGCTTTGCTGCACGGGTGCACCAGTGCTACAGCGCAAGAGTCCTGAGCGGGCTAGGGAATCCTCTGTCTCAGCGCAGGAACCAGGACACGGCCTCTCTAGATTAGGGAAAGAGTAGGCCCCAGGAACCAGGAAGCTGAAGATACACAGGGAAACCTCCGCTTCAGTGCAGGAATCCAGGAGACTGAAGAACGCAGGGACGAAACATCCGCTTCAGTGCAGGAATCCAGGAGGCTGAGGGACGCAGGGACGAAAACCTCTGCTTCAGCACAGGAGAACAGGAGTGGACCGCTGCGTGAATATAGCAGCCGGTCACAGGAAACAAGGAGCTGAAGTGAACAAGAAGAGTACTCAGCTACAACACAGGAGACTGGAGCAGACCGCTGCGTGAATATAGCAGCCGGCCTTAGGAAACCTGGAGCTGCAGACAACAAGGAGAATACTCCGCTTCAGCATGAGAGACAGGAACAAGCGAGGGCTTGTGGCAGAACAGATAGTGACATCCAGGAAGGACTATGCTCGGCAGGGAGCATTATGGGAAGACAATACTTAAAGGCCAGCGAGCCAATCCCCGGAGGGGGGTGTGAAGGTACTGCTCCAATGAATGAATGCAAGTCCAGGTTGCAGTGATAGGCTGCACAGCTGCAGTAGATACCAGAGGGAGTGTGTATAGCTTTGGTGAGTGAATCCAGGCTGCAGCAAACATCAGGAGAGATGCTCCAGGACTGCACACGTCTGCAAGGTAAGGCAACCAGTAAACTGCGGAGCGGATTCCTTACAGTACCCCCCCCCTTCATGCGAGACCTCCGGGCGAACATGAGCACACCTAGAGTTGGGGGACCGGGAATTGTTGCTGAACCGTCTAGGATTGGGGTTAGAGTCGTGGTCCAGAGACTCGTGGTTAGTCCTTAGTGTACCCCCACCCCCCGGTGAGAACTGCGGCCAGACAGGACCATCCATGGGTCTTGGGGACATTGAGTTGTTCCTAAAATTCTTTAGGTGGAAAGGGCATCCGTAAACGAGCAGTTCTTTGGTGAGTACAGTTCTAGGATATGAGATTGATGGAAGAAACATCTTTGGTACATGGCTCGCCTCGCAAAATGACTTGGAAATCCAGGGCTGTGAAGAACCAGAGGGTTCCAGAGCAGAAACAGCAGGAGAACCCCTACAGGAAGCCCAGTCTTTAATAAATGAACCGGACTCTAGGATCAGCGGCCCTGATAGTTGATCGAATACACCAGGAGGAACTTTGTAACAGAAAAAGTCTTGGCTGACCACTGCATGTTGGAATTTGCAAGGAATTTTTCCTCTATAAGGCTCCCAGGTAATGGTTAGTAAGGGTATAGGTTGGTTGGAAGCATCTCCCGGTATTGGTATGGAAGGTGACAAGGCAAGCAGTAAACCAGGCATAGGGACCGAAATCTTGGGATACGTACAGAGTATTTCCAACTGAGAGGAAATAACAGGGGCAACCGAAAATTCCGAGGGACAAAACCATGGTTTAGCAGGAGCAGAGAAGCAAACAACAGTAGAGCTCTCCAATACTGGGAAATCTTCATTGGGAGATAATATTGTCAGTGAATCAGGAATAGTCCTTGGGATCTTTAAATCAGTAGCTTGAGAAAAAGGCAGAGCCAGGGTAGTGGTGGGAGGGAAGCTAACATCAGAAGCTGAAGTCTGTACCTCAGTGACAGGGCCCTGAGAATCAACAAGCAGCAAGTATGAACTATGAAAACTCTTAATGACAGGCACCTTAGGAGTACAAGGAGTCTTTTCCGAAACTGCAATGGCCCTAACCACAGGGGTACCTAACCTGACAAAAACATGAATTGGTGTGTTTTCTAGTGCAAAATCTCTGATCACAGGACTCCTAACCGATAGTGAGGGTGTCTGGGTTTGATTAGAGAAAAAATCAGATGTATTGATAAGTGACTTAGAAACAATTACTGAGGTTCTAGATTTGCTGGACATGTGAGAAAAAATACCCTTTAAGACAGGAGTTTTCATTTCTTCCCAGAGTAACCCCATGTTTGCTGGGGCATATTTAGACAGTACTGAGGGACTGGGTTTCAGCAAAGGCAGGACAGCTAAATAGCTCAGATTTAAACCCCAGGACTTGTAATATATGCATGGTGACCTCAGACAGTACTAAGGAAGTGACCACAGATATGCTGATCCCTGGAGAATTAGCCTGGACAGAGAAATCAGGGGGACCCCCAATCAGGATACTCCTTGTAGGAAGAGCTTCAGAATCAGAAGGAGAATCATTACCTCTCAGAGTCTCAAAACTAGTAAGACACAATTCAGCAAAAAGGGATACAGTGTGCAAGCTTTTTACTAATCTATATGAAAAAGCGTCACTTTGGGGAGAAAACCGTGCGTCAGCAAACATTCCTGGGAACATAATATGAACCCCAGGAGGGACATACAGACTACTGTATGCTTTTAACCCTAAGCTTAAAGAGGAGGAGAACTCAGACAGTACACGGGGGTGAATCATAACTGTACTGGTCTCTGAAGTAGGTATTTGGTAAGGAATGTCTGGGAAACCAGAAATTACTGCAGACTCCATAATGTGGGAACTATGCGCTGAAGCAGGGATCACCGCTATGTGGGCGACAGGCTGGTTCAGCGAAACACCCGGGAGAAGGAACTCTGCGAGCAAGCTTAGGGAAAAACCTGACTCCTGAATACATTTATCAGGAACCAGAACTTTAGCCGAAGTCTCCGGAGACGAAACTGCGGAAACTTGAGCTGAAGCAGGGGATTTATAGCAAAGAATATCTAGGGACTCCGTACGGTTATGGGAATCCCTCAATGCAACCTCTGCTGTCTGACTTGTGGACTCATTCTCTGAGGCTAAAACGAAGGCATTAACTTGGAGGCAGCAAGAATTTACAGGGGTTAATGCAGACAATGCCTGAGAGTAAAACATAGGTAATCTTCTCTCTGTATTAGGACAGACCAGGAATCTCTCCTCTGAAGCTAGGGGCGTGACCATGGCTGACAGAGAACAGGGATTTACCAAAGGAAACTCAGAGAGCTGCCCCTCAGGGGTTAATACAGAAATGACCCTGGGAACAGAACTTAGGGATTCTTTCTCTGACGGGGAAAGCGCACAGGACTGCCTAGCAGAGTTTAAAGCTGGAAAACCCTCAAGAGCTGGAGTGACAGATTCGGAGTTAGAAATAGGGGAACAAAGGGACTTATTCTCTGATAGTAGAACCTTAGTGTTGGCTAGTGAAACATATGTATTCTCCAGGGGAACCTCACAGGACTGCTCGGCAGGGGTTAAAGCTGGAAAACCCTCAAGACCTAGAGAAAGGACTTCTGAGCTAGAAATAGGAGAACTAATGAACTTATTCTCTGATACAAGAACATTAGGGCTGGGTAGAGCAACATATGTATTCTCCAGGGGGACCTCACAGGACTGATCGGCATGGGTTAACGAAAACATATCATTGGTGTCAGGGAACCCGGGCATACACTCAGGGCAAGGATCCGTGGTAGACCAGGGATACAGCCAAGCGGCAGCGAAGCTGGCGAGGGGAGGATCCTGTTCCTTTATGCAAATGTCCAATGTCATGGAAAGGATATGGAGTGTTTTTTGGGCAACAGCCAACATGAGGAGAGGGTCCTCTTTTGCTATATAAATGTCTAAAGACAAGGCCAGGGAAGAGAGTTCCTTTTGGGCGTCGTCCAATTCTAAAGGGTACACATTTTCCCAAGTTAAAGGGTAACCAGGAAAGCAAATACAAGCGGCCAGCGATTGTTTTAAGTCCCGGAGGCGGTAAACCTTCATCATGAGATCATTACGGCATTTGTTTTGCAAAGGGGTTAAACCTACAAACACAATCAGATCTTCAATCAGGGGTATTATCTCACATAGAAATTTGTATTCACACTGGGACTGGTTTACAGGCTGGGACAGGCTTTCAGACAGAAACTTACCAACCCTCACCACAGGGCGGTCCGAGTTTGTGTGGCCGAGCATACTGTCAGGGTTCTGCTCGCCACAAACCAGGACCGGACCGCGAGGCTGATCCGGATTGCGCAGTTCGTAGTCATATGTCGCAGGATCAGGATTGGAGAATACAGCGTCGTCGTTGTAGAAGCCAGGGTCAGGACAGGAGACATCAGGATAAACATTGTTCAGGCAAGAGTTCGGCAACAGGTAGTCAGGAGAGCCCCGCTTCAGCTTAGGAGCGCGGGGTTGGCCTCTGCGCGAGCGACGACCATGGCCCATGGTACTGGTCACAGGAGATGGTAGGCAGACCAGAGTAGCACACCGCTTTGCTGCACGGGTGCACCAGTGCTACAGCGCAAGAGTCCTGAGCGGGCTAGGGAATCCTCTGTCTCAGCGCAGGAACCAGGACACGGCCTCTCTAGATTAGGGAAAGAGTAGGCCCCAGGAACCAGGAAGCTGAAGATACACAGGGAAACCTCCGCTTCAGTGCAGGAATCCAGGAGACTGAAGAACGCAGGGACGAAACATCCGCTTCAGTGCAGGAATCCAGGAGGCTGAGGGACGCAGGGACGAAAACCTCTGCTTCAGCACAGGAGAACAGGAGTGGACCGCTGCGTGAATATAGCAGCCGGTCACAGGAAACAAGGAGCTGAAGTGAACAAGAAGAGTACTCAGCTACAACACAGGAGACTGGAGCAGACCGCTGCGTGAATATAGCAGCCGGCCTTAGGAAACCTGGAGCTGCAGACAACAAGGAGAATACTCCGCTTCAGCATGAGAGACAGGAACAAGCGAGGGCTTGTGGCAGAACAGATAGTGACATCCAGGAAGGACTATGCTCGGCAGGGAGCATTATGGGAAGACAATACTTAAAGGCCAGCGAGCCAATCCCCGGAGGGGGGTGTGAAGGTACTGCTCCAATGAATGAATGCAAGTCTAGGTTGCAGTGATAGGCTGCACAGCTGCAGTAGATACCAGAGGGAGTGTGTATAGCTTTGGTGAGTGAATCCAGGCTGCAGCAAACATCAGGAGAGATGCTCCAGGACTGCACACGTCTGCAAGGTAAGGCAACCAGTAAACTGCGGAGCGGATTCCTTACACTGCCTTACCACTCCAAGTTTAAGACAAGGGTCGAAATGCGTAGGAGTGGGAGCGCCTGACAGGACCCCCTGACTCTCTCTCTCTCTTTGAGAGCACATAATTATATCCCACGAGACTTTGTTGCTTTTTACATTTTGGATCTACATGGAATTATTTTTCAGCCTCTGTCTACTTTCTAGGCATTATACAGAGAGGGAGAGAGGAAGAGGGAGAGGGGGAAGAGAGGGAGAGGGAGAAGAGGGGAAGAGGGGAAGAGGGTGAGAGGGGGATAGGGGGAGAGAGGGAGAGGGGGAAAGGGGGGGGAGAGAGAGAGAGAGAGAGAGAGAGAGAGAGAGGGGGAGAGAGAGAGAGGTGAAGAGAGAGAGAGAGAGGAAGAGGTGGAGAGAGAGAGGAAGAGAGAGAGAGGTGGAGGGAGAGAGAGAGAGAGGAAGAGGTGAAGAGAGAGAGGAGGAGGTGGAGAGAGAGAGAGAGAGGTGGAGAGAGAGAGAGGTTGAGAGGTTGAGAGAGAGAGAGGTGGAGAGAGAGAGAGGTGGAGAGAGAGATGGAGAGACGGAGAGACAGACACCAGGGAAGTAAGTGACTGACAAAGCAGGAGGGGTCACAACTAGGGTGACATGACATCCCGGTTTTTAATGAACTGTCCCGGTGTCCCGACAATCTTTGTAATGTCCCGGTTTTGGCGGGAGCAGGGTCAGTGCAGCTCAATTACTCCTCCGGTCATTAGGTGGCGTTGTGCTGCTCACACAGCTTCTCCTATCCCTGGCTGCAGTGTGCGGTCACTGATAAGGTGTGTGTGTCACTGTATGTGTGTGTGTAAGTGTAGGTGGATAAGAATGTGTGTGTGGGTAAGGTTGCGATTATAGTGAGCGCGACGGCGCTTGACGCAAAGTGCAGCAGCTGATACGGGCCTGTCATAGTGCGCGCGAGCGATCACACAGTAGATATTTCAAAAGACAAATGATTTCGTTTTTTTGCAGTGGCCGCGTCACATGAGTGGTTCAGCCAATGAGAGCGAACCAGCCTGGTGACGCGTCCGCCACGCCTCGCCATCGCCTCTAACCTCAGTGTACCTGTCATTCGGGCAACAGGCGCGCGCGACACTATGTGATCCGTTGCGCACCTTCTATAATCTTAGCCTAAGAGTATGTGTATCTGGTTGTGTGTATATATGTAGGTAAGTGTGTATGAGGGGGGAAGAGACATGGAAGAGAAAAGAGAAAGGGGAGAGAGAAGAGAGGTGAGAGGGAGAAGCAACTTAGATTGTAAGCTTCTTGGGGTCAGGAACATATTATGTCATGTGTATTGTAAAGAGCTACATACATACATATATAGGGGAGAAGAGAGATGGGAGAAGGGGGGGAGAGAATGGAGAAGGGAGAGAGGGAGAAGAAAGGGAGAGGGAGAAAGATAAATCAATAATACGGCATAATTTGGGACACTATTAGACAAATACTGTACCATTATATTTATTTTTAAGTGATGTAATTTAGAAATAATTTTTTAATATGTCTGGGTTTTTCCTTTTGGAAATCTGGTTACCCTAGTCACAACAGGCCCAAATATGGGAGAATGAGCAGGCACAGGAGAAGGGAGCTGGGCTTAGGAAGAAAACGGTGTGGGGAGAGGGGAGGGCACCCTCTCAGCAGCCCCTAAGGGGAGTTAACTTCCCAGGCTCCCTTGCAGCACCCCCATGGTGGACCTATCTGGCTGATGGGCAGGAGCGCGGTAGCGAACTGCTTCCCTCCGCTGGGCTGTTCTATTCAGCATCCAGTGTGAGCTCCGTCCAGCCGGGGGTCCAGAACACAGCCTGGGCTGCAAATCATTCCTGTAAGGGAGGCAAGCAGCCATATCAACCTCAACCTCCTGCTGCCACAAGGCGTGTTGCAGCATTGCCTCCTGCCTCATAATCCCCACTACTGCTCCTCCCCTAATCCCATATGTCCACCCCTTGCCGAATCCAGCAGGGGCCCAGCCCACACAGTCATGTTGCCCCTTATTGTAGGGGCTTTTCTTTATTTACCTCCTTTTGTAATGTTGTAAAGTGCTGCGTACATGGTTGATGCTATAGAGTTTTTTTTTTATACATATACAGTAAACATTACACATATACAACACAAGAACATTTTTAACAATACTTATCTGATTACTTTTTAACCTGCATCAATCGCTTTCATGAGATGTGTTGCAGGCACCTCTGCCAGTGATGGGATAACCTGTTAAACCTGCCCCTGAGATTTCGTTCACTTTAGTCATAGGTTGGGCTACCCTTAAGGTGCTGGTAATGACCCATTGTGGTATGCAGCTGCTGAAAATCACGATCAAAGCCAGCAGCGTAGGATGGTATATGGTGTAATGTACGTTGCTTAAGATGCAACAAATATTATGTAATATAAAAAGTTATTCAAACAAAGCAAACCCCAGAAGGTGCTCTAATACTGTAACCACACCCATGATGACAGCCACACACTCAAACTTGGCTCCATCGCAGTTGTTAACCAAATGTAGTTATGACATTTCAGCATAAACCCCAACCCAAAAGTATTAGGATACAAAGGTATGTGGATGCAGTGAGTGTGTGTGTGTGTGTGTATATATTATACATACTGTATACTCTAAGACATGTGAATGTGCTCACAAGTGATATTCTTTATTGGCTATATGCTAACGATGGAGGATTTCTGTCGCCTTTTTCACCCACCATAAATTAAAATGTATATGGTAAACCTACCCAGCCTAGAAATATTTCAAAGCAAGTATAGACCAACCTCCCACTGATGATACCCATCAAGGTTGAAACATGCCTGTGAGTGGTCTGTACTTGCTTTGCTAGTCCTGTGCTTAAAAGCTGTGTGAACGGCGATGCATCAGATTAAATGGGCTCCATGTGAATGGATATTCCAGGCAAAAGGTGACATATTGTGTGCTCATTTGCATGTCATTTCCCAGAATCCCTTGCTGCAGTGGGAACAATGCTGATAAAGGTTGAAAGGCAGGGTTGCAGACCTGTCTATGGCTTGGGTCCGGCGGCCGTGCGCGCTACTCACACAATCTGCTTGTATCCTCCCGAGCCGGTCCCAGTCCCTCCTCACTGCAAGGCTCACTACACGCTGTGATGTGTCAGCCAGCAGTGGATGCAATAGAATTGTGGTCCCGAGCGGCGACGCGTCACGTGGTGTGGCAGGGAGCCAACGAGGAGGGGAGGAGCTGTATCTGGAGCTACGGGAGGGAGGCGGCTTGGGAGGGAGATTTGAGTGCTGGGGCTCTGTGATATGAAGTGATCCTCTGTCTTGTATCTGGCTGGGGGGAGTGGGGTGGTGGTGTGTGTGTGTGAAAATGTTACATGGCAGATTGCATTGCAGTTATTTAAATAATACACATACGCACATTACCCCGCCCCCCGTTTTGGCCACGCCCCCCGCCACTAAAAAATGCTCCCAAAGCTGTTAAATCAATTTTCTTGAGGATGCCCAGTATATCCAGGTGCTACACATATACAGGCACACTCACTGCCAGGACATGACTGTAGCTATTAGTGACATACACATATGTTGAGGGGGTTTGCTGCTGATGCCCTTGAAGAGGGCTGAGCCGGCGTCGTGGCCCCACTCCCTCATCATGGTTCTGCCCACCTGACCAATTTTGGCCACGCCCCCCGCTCCAATAAAAAGTTTCCTGCAGATCGCAGTGAGTGGCACGCGCCGCCAGCAAGCAAGACAGCCGTGCGGACGCGTGCAACGGGGCCATAGCCTAAGACATGTGAATATGCTAACAAGTGATATTTTATATATGTAACATAGCCTCCCGGCAGTTACTTCTGTTTCTGTTCCTTTCCTCTGTCAGTCCTGTTAGTGCAGGCAGTTGAAAGGTTAAATCCATTTTTAGGCCTGTATGTGTATTTCAGCCTTTAATGTTGTATCAATATTCAAGGGCGGGCCTGGCAACTCTGAGGCTGTCAATGTAAGGGGTGGATATTGGTTGGAACGCCCCCTGCTGTGTGTGGGCCAATCTGTATCTGGCTCTGGCTTGTAATGAGTCAGAGTTAGGGCTGGGACCCGCTGCGCCCGGCGGCGCGGGTGGCTGCACGGGCTTTCCCCACCAGCAGGGGAATCCTCCCGAGCCGGTCCCGGTCCCCCTTGGCTGCACAGCTTACTACACGCTGTGATGCGTCAGCCGCTAGCGGATACAAGAGAATTGTGATCCCTAGCGTCGACGCGTCACGTGGTGTGGCTGTGAGCCAATGAGGGGAGGCTTCGGGAGGAGGAGAGGCTTCGGGGAGCGGGGAGGAGTGTGGAGTGAAAGCAGCGTGAGTGCGTGTCTGTGTGTATGTGTATGTGTGTGTGTGCCTGAGTGCCTGTCTGTGTTTGTGTATAAGTGTGCTTGTGTGTGTATGAGTGCCTGCGTGTGTGTGTGTATGAGTGCCTGCGTGTGTGTGTGTGTGTGCGTGCCTGCGTGCGTGTGTATGAGTGCCTGTGTGTGTGTGTTGCTTTACTTACCTTCAATCAGCAGCTCCAGCCCGAGCCGTGGAGGGAGGGAGGGGGGGGGGGAAGTAGCGGGTCCCTCCGTTCAAGCCACGCCCCCCTCCCTGTCAAGCCTCCCACTCCCGCCCCCCTCCCGCTCGGGCTCCCGCTCCCTACAGACCGCATATCGCGGTCTGTGTATATCAGCGCCCCGCCTGTATGCAGTGCGGGAGCGCTGACGGAGGGAGCGGGGCCTTAGCCTTAGAGACCCTCCCCAAGGATGTTCAAATTGGGACATGCCTCCTAAATTAGTTACTTCAGCTAGACAAGAGAGAGAATTAGAGAGAAGAGGTTTTATGAAGAAACTGTCTCTCCCTTCCCCCATGCTAGGTGGGAAGGGAGGGGATATCATGCAGCTTAGGCAAAGAGAGTAAGAAGCAGGAATGATGATGAGTACTACATGAGAGATGTGTTTCTCTGAGGTGGAGTCTGCTGAATAAAGAGAGAGAAAAGACATTGCTTTGTGGATTCATTTCTCTGGCTATGAAGGAGTGTCAGTGGGGGGTCCATCCCCTGAAGATCAACAGGAGATCCTCACTGGCTGGAGGCACTGCACCATCAGGAGATACCAAGATCAAGCCCTCCTGTTGCCAGAAGGTTGCAGCACCCAGACCATGTGAAGTAACCAAGGAGAGTACCCCCCATCTCACTTAGGGGGGGGGGGTATGTTAAAAGGGTTATATATATATATATATACACAGAAAAAACAGGGACTGCGCTTGATATAATGGTGAGCAACACCAATGATAATCCAAAAATTATATCAAATATAAAAACATATAATCCATGTAGCCCGGTCCCCCTCTGGATGTCCGGAACCACCCTCTCCTTGTGCTGCCCGCCTTTGGGCTCCGTCGGGGGTGCGGGCATGTGTGCGCGTCTCGGGGGCAGCGGCAGAGGTGTCCGGCGGGTGCCAGGAGTTGTGTGGGGGATGGCAGTGGTTGTGTGGGCGGGCGCATCGGCGGAGAATCCCGGCGGCTCCCGCACAGGGTGCCGCCATCTTCCTCGTTATGTTGCGCATGTGCAGAAGTCCCTGCAGCGGCGGCCATTACTCTAGCTTGGCGCATGCGCAGGAGAGGAGGTGCGAAGCACTGGCCAACCCGGGAAGGCTCTTGGAAGGGACTACAAGTCCCATGAGCCTCAGGAGCGCCCCACATGACGCCAGGGAGCCTATAGGAGGGCAGGGATCTTGGCAGGCTAAAGAAGATACATTTCGCGTGCTGAGCCCACACTAGCAGTCGGGACCAGGAAGAGGTAGGAGTAGGAGGTGAGTGAAGGGGTCTGTGACCCACTGCATTAGGCCAGCAGCCCCCTAGGTCCCAGTTAGGCCCTGAGCCACACATTAAGGTTGTGGTGCTTCAGGGACAGGCCCTAGGTTAGGGACCCTACCCCTTTAGTGTAACAGTGACAGTCAGGGACACAGCGGATGCTACGCTTCCTACCAAGAGGCTTGGGATCAGGCCTACTCCGAAGAGAGAACGGAACTATATTCAAGTGGACGGCCCTGACCGAGCACCACGCTGCTGGAACTGGACGTCGTCGGATCCTTTTTGAAGATCCTTTGAACGCCCAGGTGCCGCCGCACTGGGCAGGTATTGTTACGCACGTGCACCAACTACTAAGTACTCACACATAGTGGCAGCGTTGACCACGGGACAAGGGTTATACTGTGGACACGGTGTGGGGGTACACGGTTGTGGGCAAAGGGTATACACTCATAAGCGGGAGTGAATGACTTTGATGAACCTATTAAGTATATGTATGTGTTTGTTCAGTAAAGGTTATTCTTCTTTATTCATACCAACTGTGTGTTATTGGGTTGTGTCCTGTGAGGGCCCCCTCCCGCTCTGTCGGGATCCCTCTCAGGTGGAGGCATTACACCACGAGATTGCGAATATACATAGGTACCCCAGGCTCTCAGTGCGGAGGCTTAGGCTGGGGCCATAGAGGGGTGAGGAGTTCCGAGCCGCGCTGACGCTCGCCTGCTGAAATCTGCGCAATTCCATGGACTTGCAGGCGAGCCAGCGTGCGCGAAGGGAGCCGAGGGGGAGGTGGTTGGAGGCGGGGCAGTGACGTCGCTTGGCCAATCGCCCGCGACGCACTGACGGCAACGTCACGACGCCGACGTCACGGCGCCGTGACGTTGATGCTGCTTCAGGCTGATTGGATGTTTTCAGCCGACAACATTCGGCTGAAAATTCCAAAGCCTGAGCACGCCTGCGGACGCTCGCGTGAGCCCCCTCTCAAGGCATCCTCATTGAGGATGCAGGGGCTCAGCGCTGAGCGTCCGCATGGCTCAGCGCGGCCTGTCCGTCTATGGACTCGTCCTTAGGCTCCTGCAAGCCATACAGGTATATACAGTAGTAGCTTCTGTGTTCAGAGGGAAACAGTGCTAAATCCATAAAAAATAATAATAAATAAAAATAATAAAATGTAAAAAAATTTAAATTGATTATAATATAACTGATGCCTGACTATACCACGTATGTGAACTACTGAACCTATATATACTTGAAATACTATTAACTCTAACTATATATTAAATATAACTGAATGCGTGGGAGTGATATTGTCACAAATCCAATCCACGCCATCTTTTCTCTGAATTTGACTCCCTCCTCTGACCTTTTCCTCCCACTTCCCATCATTCTGTCAAGTATTACGGCATCAGTGGAGTGGATCGCAGTGGCTGGAAATGGCAGTACAGACAGGGCGGTGATGTCATAGTCGGGGTCACAGGCAGAGGTCAGAGGTAGCCCGCAGTACTCATAGTCGGAGGCAGGTAGCTAGAGGCATAGTCGAAGTCACAGGCAAAAGTCTGGGGCAGACAGCGAGAGCTGTGGTAGAGAGGAAAGCAGGGGTCAGGTAACGGTATCTGGAACAACAAACGTGCAGCAAGGCAGTGAGCTAGTCTATACAGGAAGCACCAGTATAAACAAGCAAGCAGGGACTGGAAGGGGAGGTTTTATAGGTCTGGCTGGAGGAATGGAATAGGTGCAGGGGATTAAATAATTAAGATCAGTAGTGAGTTGTCTGCATACTCAGGCAGCCAGGATCAGCAGTCCTAGTGGCAACAAGGAAGAAACGTCGGATAGGAGCAGGAAGGACCCGAGTTCAACTCCCATCAGGGATGTTTGGGACACCACTCCCCCTCTCAAAAAGCGTCCTCCAGACGATCCCTTTTTAGGTTTGTATGGGTGTGACGATAGGGGGTAGACGGCCTTTATTAATAAAGGTCACGCCCAGCTGGTTACCCCTTAAACCGTATGGCAAGGGCTGAGAGTGTCAGCTCTTGGGTCTAATATTGTACATTACCGTGTTGCCCTATAATTCTGTTCCCTTATACTATCCCCCATAGGGTTATAAGCTAGCAACCATGTGTGGGGTTAACTATGTAAGTCCAGTGGGCCAGTTAATGCATTCTGTGCTGTATTCCCTTTGACTCATGGTCCCGTAGCGGCCTGTGCAAGCTTATAAGTGGGTTGCCTTGTATGGGTGGCCCCTTGTGAGAAATAGCTGCAGGGCAGAGTCTTCTGGAACATGAGGAAAAAGGGGGATATTTAGGGGCAAACAGGGTTAACCTGTATTGCCTTCCAGCAAGGTATTAGAGCTGGGTCTAGAAGGCTTGTATCCTAGAACAGGTTTTAGAGCCCAAGTAGGTACAAATTGTAGAGTGCAAGTTTTAGTGTTGCTGTGTTTTAAAACTACAATGCATTTTGTGTTTGTGCTGTGATCTGAACTGCATGCAGAAAAAAAAGAGTTTTGTGAAAAAAAGGCAGCCAGATGAGGATTAGCATTTAAATGCCACCAGCCCAAGTATAGGGACTCCCTGTGTTGATTGCAAAAGACATGCAGGTTTGTGGCACATGGGGAGGGGAAGGGCTGTGCACTTGCTATCTTGAGTAGAAAGCCTTTGTTCCAGCTAGACATTGAGGAATCTACTCAGCAAGGGGTATGGAGATAACCAGGAAAACAGTTGCTGGGTTTCAAAATCATGGGCACGATTTTCATTGTCTCAAGTTTTTGAATTTTCCCCTCCTCTCATTGAATGCACAAACACAATCCGTGCTCTAATTGGCTGCCAGCCCCCTCAATATATTAGATAAGCAACAAGCCCTATATAAGGGAGTGTAGTGTAGCAGATCTCTCTCTTTTTTGTTGGAGATTTGAAGAGACAAGGAGCAGCTGGTGGGCTTCTCAGCGGTGCTTCTGGGTGAAAGAGCTATTCACAAAGAGAAGCATGGAGAAGCTTAGCAAGCAGGCTGGAACCAACCGGAGCGGACAGGATAAAGCATTTTGTTGAAGCAGTCGCCCTGCAACTAGGAAAGGGCAAGATCTCAACCCCCAGAACTCAGTAAGTGTGTGTATTTTCTGTATTTTGTGTTCCTGTGTGTTTCCGAGGTCTTATCCAAATAAACCTCATTTTATACCACTGCCTTGTTTTGCCTTGTGACTGATCCCTTAAATATAAATATGTTCAAATACATGGTCTACCATGACAATGGGTATCTCCGGTGGAAGGCCTTCACCAATCGTGGGGCATGGACAACATTTTCTGGTTATCAGGACCTTTCCTCCGGACCGTAACCCACCAGATATTGGAGTTTTCCCCCAAATAATCTGGAGTCCAGGATCTTCTCCATGATGAACTCCTCCTCCTTATTGTCTACTATAACAGGGTCGGGCGAGGGAGGCTGCGTCCAGGAAAAGGGTTCTCCCGGAACGGCTTCAGTAGTGAAGTGTGGAAGACTGGGTGCACTTTCATGGATTCTGGAAAAACAGGATTTACTATTGCCGAAATACGAATGGGGTCAATGAATTTTTAACCCAATTTAATGGTGGGGATCATCAGTCATAAGTTTCGGGTCGCCTCATCACTAACCATGAATTTCGGAGATGGTCTGCGGTGTTGATCCGCTGCTCTCTTTTATCATGTTTGAGACTCTCGAAGTGCCTCTTTAGGGTCTCTTGGATCTTTCATAGGGCCACCAGTTTGTTTGTGACTTCCGGAATAAATTCGAAAAATAATGGGCTCTGCTGCGTTGAGGAGTGATACAAATTGTTATAAGAGAACTCTGCTAAAGGTAGGAAATCATCCCAGTCATCTTGGAGAGGGTTTGATTCGAATGGGGATCCTTTCGGGGTGAGTTTGGCAATTGGGGCGATTATGCCTGAGAAGCTCTTAATAAATCGTCTGTAGAAATTAGCGAACCCCACAAACTTCCGAATGTCTTTTTCATTTTTTGGAACTAGCCATTCTATCGCAGCCTGGATCCAAACAAAACAACATAAATATTGCTCCACGGTTCGATTGGTCCTTTCAGTCTGACCGTTAGATTGGGGGTGATAACTGAAGGATAAATTCAAACGGATTCCAAAGGTATGAGATAATTGACAAAAATGGAAATTAAAAGGGGGTCTGACGCAAACAGCACTGAGATCTAAGCAGCCATGTTGTTTGACTATTATTGTCAGCCATGTTGTCTTGTCTGCTATAAGTCTTGTCTGTCCTTCATTTTGTAAGCTGTTTTCTGTGGAATATGTGTGTTTGAACTGTACGTGTGAAGCAGAGACGCTCTCAGCAGATATCCTTGAATTCACAGCTGCAAAAGATGATAAGTGATGGGGATCAAAGAATAGTTTGAGAGAGAGAAAGGGAGTAGGCTAGAAAATAATGAGGGACCTCGTTATAGTTTATTTATTTTATTTATTAATAAAATATTTTACCAGGAAGTAATACATTGAGAGTTACCTCTCGTTTTCAAGTATGTCCTGGGCACAGAGTAAAACAAATAGTACATGGTTACAAGTACAGTTACATAAATGAACAGGGTTTACATTATATACAAGACATTGCGTGCACAGTTAAAGAAAATATATATTATGATCGTATGAAACAGTTACAGACCAGGTTAAAATGTGAGACTGCCTTAGATTTGAAAGAACTTAAACTGGTGGTGGATGTGAGAGTCTCTGGTAGGTTGTTCCAGTTTTGGGGTGCACGGAAGGAGGAGGAACGTCCGGATACTTTGTTGAGCCTTGGGACCATGAATAGTCTTTTGGAGTCTGATCTCAGGTGATAAGTGCTGCAGGTGGTAGGGGTGAGGAGCTTGTTCAGGTAGCTGGGTAGCTTGCCCATGAAGAATTTAAAGGCAAGACAGGAAAGGTGAACTTTGCGCCTAGACTCTAGTGTTGACCAATCTAGTTCTTTGAGCATTTCGCAGTGATGTGTGTTGTAGTTGCATTGGAGAACAAAACGACAAATTGAATTGTAGAGGGTGTCAAGTTTGCTAAGGTGGGTTTGAGGAGCCGAGCCATATACTATGTCTCCATAGTCAATAATTGGCATTAGCATCTGCTGTGCGATACGCTTTCTGATAGTTAGCGGTAAATCGGAGATAAGCAAAACCTCAAAATATAAATAAAGATATTAGGTGAAAGAAACAGCTAAGTTAGCAATTACCATAATTAACCCCTTTGAAATAAATGTATAAACAATACAGATATGTAGAGTTTGGTATAATGAGTTTAGCTGATTAACACAAATTAATTTTGTTTTTTATTATACAATTATGTTATTTTTAGTGACGCACAAGTCTCCCCATCAAGGGGCGTGAGCTTTAGTTTTTAGGGTATAAATATATTGTATACCGTATTACATATCAGAGACCTTTTTTTATAGAAGCTTTCTCCTGTGTACACGGAATAAACTCATTTGATAACTGAATATTTGTTGTAACATTTTTACAGCTTTCCCAGGTAGAACAGAAGTTTCTCCAGAACTTTGAGGTGAATTGTACCCCCTGTCTGATAGGATTTTGTCTGGTGCCCTGTGTAGCCGAAAAACCTCTTTTATGATCAATCTGACAGTCTGTTCTGAGGAAGGGAGGTTCTGTGTAGCAATGAAATGGGCCATCTTTGTGAACCAATCTACTACAACAAGAATGGTGTAATTACCATTGGATCTGGATAGTTCTACTATAAAGTCCATCAATATTGATCCACAAGGACGAGTGGGGACTGAAAGAGGCTGCAGCAAATCCACAGGGGATGCTTGAAGAACCTTGGTCCTGGCACAGATCTCGCACGAGAGCACATAGCCTTTGACGTCTTGTGCCAACAAAATGAGTGGGACAACAGTTCCTGTGTCTTGAGGGCACCCGGCTGGCCAGCCGGTCAGGAGTCATGAATTAGTTGGAGCACTTCTAGACTTACTTCCTTAGGGACGAACAGACGGTCTTGAAGGTTCCATAAGCCATCCCATAGGAACAGTTCAGCATCCGGTGGAGGGTTGTTAAGAAAGGAGTCATTGGAATAGGCTCTCTTAAATCTTGTTAGGAGGTCAAAGGAAAATGTAATGCCTAGGAAATCTGTTTTTGATAGAATGGTCTCTTCCTGTTCTTCTCCTGTAGAAGGTTTGTGTCAGTTGAGAAAGAGCATCAGCCTTTCCATTTTTTGACTCCGGTAGATATGAAATGTGGAATTGGAAACGTGCGAAGAGCAAGGCCCACCGAGCTTGTCGGGCAGATAGTTTCTTCTTCTAGGTTCCTGTGATCCGTAAGAATGGTAAACGGATGACTGCCCCACACAAGTGTCTCTATTCTTAAAATGCTGCCTTAATAGCCAAGAGTTCCTCGTTTCCAATGTCGTAGTTCCTTTCTGCTGCCGACATCTGGTACGAGTAAAAGGTACATGGATGAAGGAGCTATTTTTGTCCAACTCTTTGGGAAAGAATAGCATCAATAGCCGAATCGGAGGCATCAACCTCCAAGATGAATGGAAGTTCGGGGTTTGGATGAACGAGGATAGGGGCAAGGGTTAAGAGTGACTTTTAATCATTCAGATGCCGAATCAGCTTCTGGAGTCCATTCTAATGGAGATCCTTTCCGGGCGAGTTTGGTAATTGGGGCAATTATGCCTGAGAAGTTCTTAAGAAAATAGTCTGTAGAAATTAGCGAACCCCAAACTTCTGAATGTCTTTTTCATTTTTTTGGAACAGGCCATTCTATCAAGGCCGGGATCTCGCCTGGACCCATACTCAGTCCCTCAGTGGAGATGATATATCAGAGATATTGCATTCAGGTTTTTTCAACTTCACATTTCTGTAACTTAATGCAGCGGTGCGCAAACTGTGGGGCGCGACCCCCAGGGGGGGCGCGACACTGCCGACGGGGGGCGCGGGGTTTACAGAGGACCCGCGCGCTTCCCGAAGGCACTTAAATTAAGTGCCGGGGGAGCTGCAGGGCCTCTGTAAACCTAACTTACCGTGGCTCCGGCTGCTTCCTCCCTGTGTCGCCATGGCAACGCGGCGTCAAAATGACGCTGCGAGGTCATGTGACGTCACGTTGCTATGACAACGTGACGTCATTACGCCGGAGCGCGGGTAAGTTGGGGTTGGGAGGGGGGCGCGGGAGTGAGGGGACAGCCGGCAGGGGGGCGCAGGGAAAAAAGTTTGCGCTCCCCTGACTTAATGTATAGTTCAAGCCTTCAGAGGTGCTCAAGGACAATTCCGACATGCTTTTGCTGCTCCTGACTGTCTGAGATAACCAAAATGTCATCGAGGCACACAACTGCGAACTGGTCCAGTAGCTTTCGAATAACATTGTTGATTAGGTGCCGGAAGGTAGCTGGTGCGTTGCAGAGTCTGAAAGGTATTACCAGGTACTCATAGTGCCCATAGCGGGTCCGGAAAGCCGTCTTCCACTCGTTGTTCTTTACTGTGATATTATTCAACTGCCAATAGTCTATACAGGGGTGCAAGGACCCGTATTTCTTTCCCACGAAGAAGAGAGCTGCGCCTGCCTGAGAAATGAAGGATCGTATGAACCCCTCAGACAGATTCTCCTTAAGGTATTCCCTTAATACCTGTAACTCTGGTTCCGAAAGTGAAGATCCTTCCAAGGGAAATGGCCGTGCCTGGTAGTAACTCGATGGGACAGTCATGGGGACGATGAGGGGGAAGTTCATCAGCTTTTTTCTTGTACTGCCATCAAGGAACTCCTAGTATTGGATGGGAAACAGATTTTCTTTGGTGGTAGATATCTTGTGCATGCTTATGCACTCCGGTGCATACATTTTAGGCAAGCAGGAGAGCTGGCAGTGCTCCGAAGGGAATGTGACTGTCGGAGTCTTCCAGTCAATTTGTGGGTTATGGATCATTAGCCACGGGATTCCTAAAATCACTGGAAACTGGGATGAAGGTAGGTTAAATGAAATGGTCTCCTGCTGATTAGGGTCCTGTCAAGGGTTGATCTACGTCTGGAGTATATCCCAGTGGCAGGAACAGCAGGGAGTGTTCGTTTTCACAAGCAGAGATCAGAGGCAGACGGCAGATAGCGTGGTCGGGGTCACAAGCAGAGGTCGGACGCAGGCGGCAGATAGTGTGGCCGGGACCACAAGCAAAGGTCAGTAATGAGGAGACAGGAACCGGACTGGGACTCGGAAACAGGACTGGCACTCTGCAACAGAGCAACAGCAATAGCAGCAAAGGCAGCAGCAAATAAGGGAACCTAGCAGGTGCTGGAGGAACCAATATAAACAGGCAAGGGAGGAACAGGAAAAGGAGGTTTATATAGGTCTGGCTGCAGACATGAGAGAGGAAAGCAGAGGTCAGGTAACGGTATCTGGAACAACAAACATGCAGCAAGGCAGTGAGCTAGTCTATACAGGAAGCACCAGTATAAACAAGAAAAGGAGGGACCGGAAGGGGAGGTTTTATAGGTCTGGCTGGAGGAATGGAATAGGTGCAGGTGATTAAATAATTAAGATCTGTAGGGAGTTGTCTGCATACTCAGGCAGCCAGGATCAGCAGTCCTGATGGCAACAAGGAAGAAACGTAGGATAGGAGCAGGAAGCAAAGGTGTCAGGTTTCAGAGTCTGAAGGTTCTTTGAGAGAGCTAGCAAGAGCAGCAGCAGTCCCGATGGATGTGCATGGGTATGGCAGGCTAGCACCTGACAGGTCCATTAGCAACGTCAAGCTGTAAGTTTCATGGGTGGCAGGTCCACGGTCAGGTGCCAGAGTCTGGAGCATCATAGTGTTGCCTTAAAAAACAAACTTTAATAATAGGTAGTGCTGACAGATAAACCCTGTGAGATTCTCAAATAGAGGTATTCTAAAGTGTTATGAATGGCATATGTTGTCCGAGACTGCAGGGCTCAATCAGTACAGTTATTCCCCCCACTAAGATCTAAGCACATATAATTGACTGCAGATATTTAGTGTGTAAAGCTGATAATCACATATTGAATATGGCAACAAAATTAATCAGCCCCATGAGGTATCAGGTGAAAGTGTACGGAAGTGTAGCAGTATAGGATAACCAATCTGACCTTACAGGGCCCAATGAGCCAGGTTGCTGTTAATATACAGCTGTGGTAAACTGGTCTGTTGCTAACATATCTTCATCTTCTCTCCTTTCCTCTCGCTGCACACCACTTGGTGACCTCATCAGCTCTTTTGGTCTGAGGTTTCATCTCTATACAGATGATATGCAGATATATCTATTCACCCCTTCCCTCAGACCTGCAATCCAGTCCCAAGTCTCAGACTGCCTCCTGGCTATATCCTTGTGGATGGTGTTCCACCGTTTTAAACTTAATGTCTAAAACTGAGCTCCTCATACACCCCCAAATCTGGCTTAATGTCCCCTTTTCCCATTACAATGAACGGTACTACCATCTATCCTGTCACCAAAGCACGTTGCTGTTACGGCGGTGCTGCCCGCAGACCAGACCCGTCCCTTGTACTGAGGTGGGACGTATGTGTACACGCACCCGCAGCAGGAGCGTGTCCGGAGTGTGGTATCTTTATGTTGCCAGGCCAGGTGGATTTAGCTATAGCAATACTTGCCGGTACCGGGTATAGAAGAGACGTAGTAGTTGCCGTTGCCAAGGTCAGGGAGTGGAGAGGTCCGGAAGGTCGAGATGCGAGCTGAGATCGAAGGACGTGGAAAACAGCGGTCAGGAGGGAGCCAGCGGTCGAGAGCCAGAGAGAATAGTCCGCCAAGCCGTATCGTAACCTGAGTAGCAAAGAGAAAAGGAAACCAGAGTAGACATCCACAAGTGGAGACTTTGTCAAGCAATGTGAAAGTGATAAGACAGGTACTATATAGTGCGGCTGACCAATAGGGAGCGGAGGCAGGCCTGGAGGAGCACGAGGAGCTGTCCTAGATTGGTTCCTATGATACGCACACAGGTGAGCAGCTTTGGCACTGAGAAGTAGCCTGCGCGTGTTGGGGGCGTGGTCTCACTGCCAGAGCAGTGAATAAATGAACTTCGCCTGGCGCGCGCTCTGTAATGTCGGAGAGCGCGCGCCCAGGACAAATGGCAGCCGCCTGAGTGCGGGCTGGCTGCGGGGCAGCGGTGGCCTGTCGGGGAGGGCGGGGAAACCCCAGAAGCACGGGGACCAGGTGAGACCGGCGACAGAAACAACCCACGGCCGCGGGAGCCGTAGGAGGGTCTCGCTGCGACTGCCGTGACCCCCGAATCCTCACAGTTGCCTAGGAGTGACATTTGACTCATCCCTTTCCTTCTCCATTCACAGCATGGCTAAAATGTGTTGCTTCTTCCTCCATAACATTGCCCAGATCCTCCTTACCTTTATGGCTCTCCACTCATCTGCTCCTTCCTACATATCAGCATTGATTTCTCGTTATCACCCGCTCATCTCCTGCACTCAGCTCAGAACTGTCTCCTTTCCACCCCTTTTACCGCTAATGCTCTCTTGCCTTAAACCTTTTTTCCCTCACTGCCCCTTGCCTGTGGAACTCCTTCCCATCCAGTATTCGCCAAGCACCTTCTCTCCCCAACTAGAAGTCAAACCTCACCTCTTAAATGAAGCATTTTAATAGCCCAGACTGTCCCAAACCAACAGTTTCTCCTACCAACCATGATGGCCAATCACTGCCATCTACTGCACTTATTCCCTCACCTGCTGTCTCTGTTAGGCTGCATCCAGGGTGAAGCTGAGTGCGCGTGCGTGCTCAGCGCGATCAAAGACATTGCGACAATGTGTTTGTCCTGAGTGTGTGCATGTGCCCGTGAGCGCTCTGCGCTCAGCTGCTTGCCGAGACAATTTTTAAAAAAAATTGTCGCACTTGCCTTGGTCACGTTCAGCCAATGAGGGAGAACCGCTCACATGATGTCACAGGCACGCCCCCCACCCCCGCAACTAGCTGGCAGGAATCGCCCGGGCAACATGAGCACCTGATGTCACTGCGCTCGAGCACTAGCGAGCACACTCCCACCCTGGATGAGGCCTAAGTCTTCCAACTTACCACTTACATTGTAATCTCTACGGGCAGGGATTTCCCTTCCTATTGTCTGACTTTGTGGCACTTATTGTGTTATAATTCCCTGTACTGTCTCTTTTGTAAGGTGCTGAGTACATTGTGGGCATTATATAAATAAAGATAAATACATATGTAGCCCCTTTACCCCCACCCTAAGTGAGATCTAGTCTGCTACTAGTGTCTTTGATGTAAGATGGTGCATACCTGTGAGGTAACAGAAGGGCTGAGCACTTCCGCTGTGATGTGGGGAATCATCAGGACAGGATTTATAGGGTACCTTTGTTCATTGGTTGCAGCGCCTCCAGTCAGCGCGGATCCTCTGGATAGTAGGATGGTCCAGACTGACACCTTTTTTTAGTCCAAGACAGTGAATCACACTGGTATATGGTGCCATGGTATTTATTGCAGTGTTAAGGATCTTACACCGCAGGTACATCACTTTCCTTGCTTCCCCTAAGGTCGCTTCAAGGCTTGAGGCCCATCCAAGCTTCCTCCAGCATGGTGCTACTCCTGATGCCCACTTATGGGACACAGGGAAGTTGTTGCTCACTCCAGAGGGAGGAAAAAGACACACACCCACTTTTGGAAGAGAGGCAGTATATATACCCTAGGGTTGGGCTTGTGACCCTGCCTCATAACAGAGCAGGTCTGATACTGACAGGTCATCACAATCCAGCATGACACCCAGCCAGTATCACCCCCAGTCTGACACTCTCTGGCTGTTGCTAGTCCCGCCCTTAGATACAGCTACTGCATCTAAGGCTGCAATAGCAAACAAGGCCTTATGGAGGAATTAACCCATCCACTGCCTGTACCTAACAGGGCTTACACTGGTAGGGTCCAAGGAAATAAATAGCGGCCGGAGGCTAGGCTACACATACATTAAAACAAAATAAGATTGCTTAAGGCTGCTGTAGCTATGAATATTTGCAAGGTTGCTTGACTAACATACAGGCTATTTTGGGTATAGCAGAGTAAGGATTTAAATCAGAAACTGACCAGCAGAGGGCAAAAATTATATGATCCGTGAAAGACTATGGTTAGCACACAATATGGTACTCTCTCTTTTATTATGTGGTAAATAAGTGAATAAATGTACATTTTTCACACTGAACAATTTGAAAGGGGGAGGGAGAGTTAGTACTATTTTTTATTACACTATGTGCCCCCTGTATCTCCTACCTCTCCCTTTCTCACCATAACCAATCTGCAATTCATCAGAGTGACACCAAGTAATCCATGTACAGAAAGTAAGAATCATACAGTAGACGGCACCATTGAAACACTCTGCTGCAGGCCTTGAGGCTTTATAAATACAAAAATCAAATCAAAACGCAAAAAAATGTAAATCTTCATTTAATGGCATCACACCGAGCTCACTTTCAAGACAGGTTCTTTGGAGGGGGCGGGAGGGGGGAGGCTCAGCACCATTAATCTAAGGTTAACTAAGCATTAATCTCAGGACAACCAAGTTTTTTTTTTTAGAACTTAGTTCAGTGGTGAACCGTCCATATAAATCCCTGAAAATTGTATGTTTTTTCTGCTTTCTTCCTAGTAAAAATTGATAAGTGTTTCCCACAATCCCCACGAGGTCACGTATGCAGGGAAATAAGTAGAGAAAGGGTTATAGAGCGGGGGTGGCCAATCCGACTGGGACTTGGAACCAGAATTTACCTGTCACATTGTCAAAGGGCCACAATCAGAACAATAATTCAAATTAATACCCGTATACACTGACACAGAGCATAACCTGACCGTGCAGTCGGGTTATACCCCGTGTCAGTGTATAGTGCCGGCACATTATACTCCGTACTATACACTAACGGCAATACACTGTGACACACAGAGCATAAGCATGTCAGTGTGTAGTGCCGTCAGGTTATGCTCTGTGTCAGTGTGTAATGCCGTCAGGTTATGCTCTGTGTCAGTGTGTAATGCCGTCAGGTTATGCTTTGTGTCAGTGTGTAATGCCGTCAGCTTATGCTCTGTGTCAGTGTGTAGTGCAGTCAGGTTATGCTCTGTGTCAGTTTGTAGTGCCGTCAGGTTATGCTCTGGGTCAGTGTGTAATGCTGTCAGGTTATGCTCTGTGTCAGTGTGTAATGCCGTCAGGTTATGCTCTGTGTCAGTGTGTAATGCCGTCAGGTTATGCTCTGTGTCAGTGTGTAATGCCGTCAGGTTATGCTTTGTGTCAGTGTGTAATGCCGTCAGGTTATGCTCTGTGTCAGTGTGTAGTGCAGTCAGGTTATGCTCTGTGTCAGTTTGTAGTGCCGTCAAGTTATGCTCTGGGTCAGTGTGTAATGCTGTCAGGTTATGCTCTGTGTCAGTGTGTAATGCCGTCAGGTTATGCTCTGTGTCAGTGTGTAATGCCGTCAGGTTATGCTCTGTGTCAGTGTGTAATGCCGTCAGGTTATGCTTTGTGTCAGTGTGTAATGCCGTCAGGTTATGCTCTGTGTCAGTGTGTAGTGCAGTCAGGTTATGCTCTGTGTCAGTGTGTAGTGCAGTCAGGTTATGCTCTGTGTCAGTGTGTAGTGCCGTCAGGTTATGCTCTGTGTCAGTGTGTAATGCCGTCAGGTTATGCTCTGTGTCAGTGTGTAGTGCCGTCAGGTTATGCTCTGTGTCAGTGTGTAGTGCCGTCAGGTTATGCTCTGTGTCAGTGTGTAATGCCGTTAGGTTATGCTCTGTGTCAGTGTGTAGTGCCGGCACATTATACTCCGTACTATACACTAACGGCAATACACTGTGACACACAGAGCATAAGCATGTCAGTGTGTAGTGCCGTCAGGTTATGCTCTGTGTCAGTGTGTAATGCCGTCAGGTTGGGCTTTGTGTCAGTGTGTAATGCCGTCAGGTTATGCTCTGTGTCAGTGTGTAATGCCGTCAGGTTATGCTCTGTGTCAGTGTGTAATGCCGTCAGGTTATGCTTTGTGTCAGTGTGTAGTGCCGTCAGGTTATGCTCTGTGTCAGTGTGTAATGCCGTCAGGTTATGCTCTGTGTCAGTGTGTAGCGCCGTCAGGTTATGCTCTGTGTCAGTGTGTAATGCCGTCAGGTTATGCTCTGTGTCAGTGTATAGTGCCGTCAGGTTATGCTCTGTGTCAGTGTGTAATGCCGTCAGGTTGGGCTCTGTGTCAGTGTGTAATGCCATCAGGTTATGCTCTGTGTCAGTGTGTAGTGCAGTCAGGTTATGCTCTGTGTCAGTGTGTAATGCCGTCAGGTTATGCTCTGTGTCAGTGTGTAGTGCCGTCAGGTTATGCTCTGTGTCAGTGTGTAATGCCGTCAGGTTATGCTCTGTGTCAGTGTGTAGTGCCGTCAGGTTATGCTCTGTGTCAGTGTGTAATGCCGTCAGGTTATGCTCTGTGTCAGTGTGTAGCGCCGTCAGGTTATGCTCTGTGTCAGTGTGTAATGCCGTCAGGTTATGCTCTGTGTCAGTGTGTAGTGCAGTCAGGTTGGGCTCTGTGTCAGTGTGTAATGCCGTCAGGTTATGCTCTGTGTCAGTGTGTAGTGCCGTCAGGTTATGCTCTGTGTCAGTGTGTAATGCCGTCAGGTTATGCACTGTGTCAGTGTGTAGTGCAGTCAGGTTATGCTCTGTGTCAGTGTGTAGTGCCGTCAGGTTATGCTCTGTGTCAGTGTGTAGTGCAGTCAGGTTGGGCTCTGTGTCAGTGTGTAGTACTGTCAGGTTATACTCTGTGTCAGTGTGTAGTGCCGTCAGGTTATGCACTGTGTCAGTGTGTAATGCCGTCAGGTTATGCTCTGTGTCAGTGTGTAATGCCGTCAGGTTATGCTCTGTGTCAGTGTGTAATGCCGTCAGGTTATGCTTTGTGTCAGTGTGTAGTGCCGTCAGGTTATGCTCTGTGTCAGTGTGTAATGCCGTCAGGTTATGCTCTGTGTCAGTGTGTAGCGCCGTCAGGTTATGCTCTGTGTCAGTGTGTAATGCCGTCAGGTTATGCTCTGTGTCAGTGTATAGTGTCGTCAGGTTATGCTCTGTGTCAGTGTGTAATGCCGTCAGGTTGGGCTCTGTGTCAGTGTGTAATGCCATCAGGTTATGCTCTGTGTCAGTGTGTAGTGCAGTCAGGTTATGCTCTGTGTCAGTGTGTAATGCCGTCAGGTTATGCTCTGTGTCAGTGTGTAGTGCCGTCAGGTTATGCTCTGTGTCAGTGTGTAATGCCGTCAGGTTATGCTCTGTGTCAGTGTGTAATGCCGTCAGGTTATGCTCTGTGTCAGTGTATAGTGCCGTCAGGTTATGCTCTGTGTCAGTGTGTAATGCCGTCAGGTTGGGCTCTGTGTCAGTGTGTAATGCCATCAGGTTATGCTCTGTGTCAGTGTGTAGTGCAGTCAGGTTATGCTCTGTGTCAGTGTGTAATGCCGTCAGGTTATGCTCTGTGTCAGTGTGTAGTGCCGTCAGGTTATGCTCTGTGTCAGTGTGTAGCGCCGTCAGGTTATGCTCTGTGTCAGTGTGTAGTGCAGTCAGGTTGGGCTCTGTGTCAGTGTGTAATGCCGTCAGGTTATGATCTGTGTCAGTGTGTAGTGCCGTCAGGTTATGCTCTGTGTCAGTGTGTAATGCCGTCAGGTTATGCACTGTGTCAGTGTGTAGTGCAGTCAGGTTATGCTCTGTGTCAGTGTGTAGTGCCGTCAGGTTATGCTCTGTGTCAGTGTGTAATGCCGTCAGGTTATGCTCTGTGTCAGTGTGTAATGCCGTCAGGTTATGCTCTGTGTCAGTGTGTAATGCCGTCAGGTTATGCTCTGTGTCAGTGTGTAATGCCGTCAGGTTATGCTTTGTGTCAGTGTGTAGTGCCGTCAGGTTATGCTCTGTGTCAGTGTGTAGTGCCGTCAGGTTATGCTCTGTGTCAGTGTGTAATGCCGTCAGGTTATGCTCTGTGTCAGTGTGTAGTGCCGTCAGGTTATGCTCTGTGTCAGTGTGTAGTGCAGTCAGGTTATGCTCTGTGTCAGTGTGTAGTGCAGTCAGGTTATGCTCTGTGTCAGTGTGTAGTGCAGTCAGGTTATGCTCTGTGTCAGTGTGTAATGCCGTCAGGTTGGGCTCTGTGTCAGTGTGTAATGCCGTCAGGTTATGCTCTGTGTCAGTGTGTAGTGCCGTCAGGTTATGCTCTGTGTCAGTGTGTAGTGCCGTCAGGTTATGCTCTGTGTCAGTGTGTAGCGCCGTCAGGTTATGCTCTGTGTCAGTGTGTAATGCCGTCAGGTTATGCACTGTGTCAGTGTGTAGTGCAGTCAGGTTGGGCTCTGTGTCAGTGTGTAGTGCAGTCAGGTTATGCTCTGTGTCAGTGTGTAATGCCGTCAGGTTGGGCTCTGTGTCAGTGTGTAATGCCGTCAGGTTATGCTCTGTGTCAGTGTGTAGTGCAGTCAGGTTATGCTCTGTGTCAGTGTGTAGTGCAGTCAGGTTATGCTCTGTGTCAGTGTGTAATGCCGTCAGGTTGGGCTCTGTGTCAGTGTGTAGTGCAGTCAGGTTATGCTCTGTGTCAGTGTGTAATGCCGTCAGGTTATGCTCTGTGTCAGTGTGTAGTGCCGTCAGGTTATGCTCTGTGTCAGTGTGTAGTGCCGTCAGGTTATGCTCTGTGTCAGTGTGTAGCGCCGTCAGGTTATGCTCTGTGTCAGTGTGTAATGCCGTCAGGTTATGCACTGTGTCAGTGTGTAGCGCCGTCAGGTTATACTCTGTGTCAGTGTGTAATGCCGTCAGGTTATGCTTTGTGTCAGTGTGTAATGCCGTCAGGTTATGCTCTGTGTCAGTGTGTAGCGCCGTCAGGTTATGCTCTGTGTCAGTGTGTAATGCCGTCAGGTTATGCTCTGTGTCAGTGTGTAATGCCGTCAGGTTATGCTTTGTGTCAGTGTGTAGTGCAGTCAGGTTATGCTCTGTGTCAGTGTGTAATGCCGTCAGGTTATGCTCTGTGTCAGTGTGTAGTGCAGTCAGGTTATGCTCTGTGTCAGTGTGTAATGCCGTCAGGTTATGCTTTGTGTCAGTGTGTAGTGCAGTCAGGTTATGCTCTGTGTCAGTGTGTAGCGCCGTCAGGTTATGCTCTGTGTCAGTGTGTAATGCCGTCAGGTTATGCTCTGTGTCAGTGTGTAATGCCGTCAGGTTATACTCTGTGTCAGTGTGTAATGCCGTCAGGTTATGCCCTGTGTCAGTGTGTAATGCCGTTAGGTTATACTCTGTGTCAGTGTGTAATGCCGTCAGGTTATACTCTGTGTCAGTGTGTAATGCCGTCAGGTTATGCTTTGTGTCAGTGTGTAATGCCGTCAGGTTATACTCTGTGTCAGTGTGTAATGCCGTCAGGTTATGCTCTGTGTCAGTGTGTAGTGCAGTCAGGTTATGCACTGTGTCAGTGTGTAATGCCGTCAGGTTATGCTCTGTGTCAGTGTGTAATGCCGTCAGGTTATGCTCTGTGTCAGTGTGTAGTGCAGTCAGGTTATGCTCTGTGTCAGTGTGTAGTGCCGTCAGGTTATGCTCTGTGTCAGTGTGTAATGCCGTCAGGTTATGCTCTGTGTCAGTGTGTAGCGCCGTCAGGTTATGCTCTGTGTCAGTGTGTAATGCCGTCAGGTTATGCACTGTGTCAGTGTGTAGTGCAGTCAGGTTGGGCTCTGTGTCAGTGTGTAGTGCAGTCAGGTTATGCTCTGTGTCAGTGTGTAATGCCGTCAGGTTGGGCTCTGTGTCAGTGTGTAGTGCCGTCAGGTTATGCTCTGTGTCAGTGTGTAATGCCGTCAGGTTATGCTTTGTGTCAGTGTGTAATGCCGTCAGGTTATGCTCTGTGTCAGTGTGTAGCGCCGTCAGGTTATGCTCTGTGTCAGTGTGTAGTGCCGTCAGGTTATGCTCTGTGTCAGTGTGTAGTGCAGTCAGGTTATGCTCTGTGTCAGTGTGTAATGCCGTCAGGTTATGCTCTGTGTCAGTGTGTAATGCCGTCAGGTTATGCTTTGTGTCAGTGTGTAGTGCAGTCAGGTTATGCTCTGTGTCAGTGTGTAATGCCGTCAGGTTATGCTCTGTGTCAGTGTGTAGTGCAGTCAGGTTATGCTCTGTGTCAGTGTGTAATGCCGTCAGGTTATGCTTTGTGTCAGTGTGTAGTGCCGTCAGGTTATGCTCTGTGTCAGTGTGTAGTGCCGTCAGGTTATGCTTTGTGTCAGTGTGTAATGCCGTCAGGTTATGCTCTGTGTCAGTGTGTAATGCCGTCAGGTTATGCTCTGTGTCAGTGTGTAATGCCGTCAGGTTATGCTCTGTGTCAGTCTGTAGTGCCGTCAGGTTATGCTCTGTGTCAGTGTGTAATGCCGTCAGGTTATGCTCTGTGTCAGTGTGTAGTGCCGTCAGGTTATGCACTGTGTCAGTGTGTAATGCCGTCAGGTTATGCTCTGTGTCAGTGTGTAATGCCGTCAGGTTATGCACTGTGTCAGTGTGTAATGCCGTCAGGTTATGCTCTGTGTCAGTGTGTAATGCCGTCAGGTTATGCACTGTGTCAGTGTGTAGTGCAGTCAGGTTATGCTCTGTGTCAGTGTGTAATGCCGTCAGGTTATGCTCTGTGTCAGTGTGTAATGCCGTCAGGTTATGCTCTGTGTCAGTGTGTAATGCCGTCAGGTTATGCTTTGTGTCAGTGTGTAGTGCAGTCAGGTTATGCTCTGTGTCAGTGTGTAGTGCAGTCAGGTTATGCACTGTGTCAGTGTGTAATGCCGTCAGGTTATGCTCTGTGTCAGTGTGTAATGCCGTCAGGTTATGCTCTGTGTCAGTGTGTAATGCCGTCAGGTTATGCTCTGTGTCAGTGTGTAATGCCGTCAGGTTATGCTCTGTGTCAGTGTGTAATGCCGTCAGGTTATGCTCTGTGTCAGTGTGTAATGCCGTCAGGTTATGCTTTGTGTCAGTGTGTAGTGCAGTCAGGTTATGCTCTGTGTCAGTGTGTAGTGCAGTCAGGTTATGCTCTGTGTCAGTGTGTAATGCCGTCAGGTTATGCTCTGTGTCAGTGTGTAGTGCCGTCAGGTTATGCTCTGTGTCAGTGTGTAGTGCCGTCAGGTTATGCTCTGTGTCAGTGTGTAATGCCGTCAGGTTATGCTCTGTGTCAGTGTATAGTGCCGTCAGGTTATACTCTGTGTCAGTGTGTAATGCCGTCAGGTTATGCTCTGTGTCAGTGTGTAGTGCCGCCAAGTTATGCTCTGTGTCAGTGTGTAATGCCGTCAGGTTATGCTCTGTGTCAGTGTGTAATGCCATCAGGTTATGCTCTGTGTCAGTGTGTAATGCCGTCAGGTTATGCTCTGTGTCAGTGTGTAATGCCGTCAGGTTATACTCTGTGTCAGTGTGTAATGCCGTCAGGTTATGCTTTGTGTCAGTGTGTAATGCCGTCAGGTTATGCTCTGTGTCAGTGTGTAATGCCGTCAGGTTATGCTCTGTGTCAGTGTGTAATGCCGTCAGGTTATGCTCTGTGTCAGTGTGTAATGCCGTCAGGTTATGCTCTGTGTCAGTGTGTAATGCCGTCAAGTTATGCTCTGTGTCAGTGTGTAGTGCCGTCAGGTTATGCTCTGTGTCAGTGTGTAATGCCGTCAGGTTATGCTCTGTGTCAGTGTGTAATGCCGTCAGATTATGCACTGTGTCAGTGTGTAATGCCGTCAGGTTATGCTCTGTGTCAGTGTGTAGCGCCGTCAGGTTATGCTCTGTGTCAGTGTGTAATGCCGTCAGGTTATGCTCTGTGTCAGTGTGTAATGCCGTCAGGTTATGCACTGTGTCAGTGTGTAGTGCCGTCAGGTTATGCTGTGTGTCAGTGTGTAATGCCGTCAGGTTATGCTCTGTGTCAGTGTGTAGTTCCGTCAGATTATGCTCTGTGTCAGTGTGTAGTACTGTCAGGTTATACTCTGTGTCAGTGTGTAATGCCGTCAAGTTATGTTCTGTGTCAGTGTGTAGTGCCGTCAGGTTATGCTCTGTGTCAGTGTGTAATGCCGTCAGGTTATGCACTGTGTCAGTGTGTAGTGCCGTCAGGTTATGCTGTGTGTCAGTGTGTAATGCCGTCAGGTTATGCTCTGTGTCAGTGTGTAGTTCCGTCAGATTATGCTCTGTGTCAGTGTGTAGTGCCGTCAGGTTATGCTCTGTGTCAGTGTGTAGTGCAGTCAGGTTATGCTCTGTGTCAGTGTGTAGTGCAGTCAGGTTATGCACTGTGTCAGTGTGTAGTGCCGTCAGGTTATGCTCTGTGTCAGTGTGTAGTGCAGTCAGGTTATTCTCTGTGTCAGTGTGTAGCGCCGTCAGGTTATGCTCTGTGTCAGTGTGTAGTGCAGTCAGGTTGGGCTCTGTGTCAGTGTGTAATGCCGTCAGGTTATGCTCTGTGTCAGTGTGTAGCGCCGTCAGGTTATGCTCTGTGTCAGTGTGTAATGCCGTCAGGTTATGCTCTGTGTCAGTGTGTAATGCCGTCAGGTTATGCTCTGTGTCAGTGTGTAATGCCGTCAGGTTATACTCTGTGTCAGTGTGTAATGCCGTCAGGTTATGCTCTGTGTCAGTGTGTAATGCCGTCAGGTTATACTCTGTGTCAGTGTGTAATGCCGTCAGGTTATGCTCTGTGTCAGTGTGTAGTGCCGTCAGGTTATGCTCTGTGTCAGTGTGTAATGCCGTCAGGTTATGCTCTGTGTCAGTGTGTAATGCCGTCAGGTTATGCTCTGTGTCAGTGTGTAGTGCCGTCAGGTTATGCTCTGTGTCAGTGTGTAGTGCAGTCAGGTTATGCTCTGTGTCAGTGTGTAGTGCAGTCAGGTTATACTCTGTGTCAGTGTGTAATGCCGTCAGGTTATGCTCTGTGTCAGTGTGTAATGCCGTCAGGTTATGCTCTGTGTCAGTGTGTAGTGCCGTCAGGTTATGCTCTGTGTCAGTGTGTAATGCCGTCAGGTTATGCTCTGTGTCAGTGTGTAGTGCAGTCAGGTTATGCTCTGTGTCAGTGTGTAATGCCGTCAGGTTATGCTCTGTGTCAGTGTGTAATGCCGTCAGGTTATGCTCTGTGTCAGTGTGTAATGCCGTCAAGTTATGCTCTGTGTCAGTGTGTAGTGCCGTCAGGTTATGCTCTGTGTCAGTGTGTAGTGCAGTCAGGGGTCAGGGGTGCTTAGGTTGGCTCTGTGTCAGTGTGTAGTGCAGTCAGGTTATGCTCTGTGTCAGTGTGTAGTGCATGTCAGGTTATGCTCTGTGTCAGTGTGTAATGCCGTCAGGTTATGTTCTGTGTCAGTGTGTAATGCCGTCAGGTTATGCTCTGTGTCAGTGTGTAATGCCGTCAGGTTATGCTCTGTGTCAGTGTGTAGCGCCGTCAGGTTATGCTCTGTGTCAGTGTGTAATGCCGTCAGGTTATGCACTGTGTCAGTGTGTAGCGCCGTCAGGTTATACTCTGTGTCAGTGTGTAATGCCGTCAGGTTATGCTTTGTGTCAGTGTGTAGTGCCGTCAGGTTATGCTCTGTGTCAGTGTGTAATGCCGTCAGGTTATGCTCTGTGTCAGTGTGTAATGCCGTCAGGTTATGCTTTGTGTCAGTGTGTAATGCCGTCAGGTTATACTCTGTGTCAGTGTGTAGTGCCGTCAGGTTATGCTTTGTGTCAGTGTGTAGTGCCGTCAGGTTATGCTCTGTGTCAGTGTGTAATGCCGTCAGGTTATGCTCTGTGTCAGTGTGTAATGCCGTCAGGTTATGCTTTGTGTCAGTGTGTAATGCCGTCAGGTTATGCACTGTGTCAGTGTGTAATGCCGTCAGGTTATGCACTGTGTCAGTGTGTAATGCCGTCAGGTTATGCTCTGTGTCAGTGTGTAATGCCGTCAGGTTATGCTCTGTGTCA